>NW_007726528.1:234872-328675 GCF_000696425.1 Galeopterus variegatus | reverse complement strand
GGCCCGGGCCGGGAGGGGGGGAAAAGCGGGGGTTGTGGTTCCGGTGGCGGGAAGCGGGGAAAAAAAAAAAAAAAAAAAAAAAAAAAAAAAAAAAAGGTATGTGTAATGATTATATTTTTCTTTTAATGCATTATTGCTTTTTCAATAATATAAAAAAGTTACAAACTGGACTTTACTAATGTTAGATCTCATTATCTAAGATCAATATAACCCGTCCTTAAACATTAACGTGGCACTGAAACAAAGCATGTGATCACGTCTGTGCTCCTCTTTCTGACCTGTTTTCCGCTCTCTTGGAGGAAGTGAGGGAATGAGTCAGGTAGGTATCTGGGGAAGACTGATCCAGGCAGACGGAGGAGAGCTAGGGAAGAGGCAGACTAAGCTGTTCTAGGGACAGCAAGGAGGCTGTGGAGCTGGGGCTGAGCAAGTGAGCAGGAGGGTATTCAGATGAGAGATGGAGGCCCTTGCAGAGCTGGCCTGGTTCTACTGGGAGGTCAGGACCATCTGAAAGTTATTCTTTATTCCCCTCACAGGGCCCACCAAAGTGCTTCCCAAATGACTGGGTGATGATTTTGTTGTTTATGGAGGGCACCAGCTCCAAGTCCTGCTAGATAGATAGATAGTCCTGCAAAGGGGACTTGAGCAGAAGCACGGGAAGGATGCGGACTACTGGATACGGTGGTTTGGCACATTTGTCCTGTGAAGTCGGAGGGAACTGACCTCAGGTAAACCATGTGCTCTGCAATTAGTTTTCCACAAGGAAGTAAAAGGAAGTCTATGGGGAACCTATAGATTTGTTCAGAAATGTAATGAACTTCCAGGCCACTGTGTGATTTCTTTTTGGCACGACGTCAAGAGCCACTCCTGGGAGGCGTGTTTTCTCTATGGGGTCATGCCATGGCTTATTCATCAGACTTAAGCCACCTGAAACGCTTAGCAACATCACCTCAGGGCCCTTGACTGAAGGCCTGGATGAGTCTATGGCTCAGGGGAGCCCCCTGTATGTGGTGTTTTCATACCAGGATTCCCTTATAACTCAGAAAATTCTGATGCTGACCACACCCCACCATTCTGACAGAATCTAACTGGTGCCAAATTGCTCTCCTGCAACCCGCCAGGGAAACAGTTAAGGGGCCTTCTCCCAGGTCTGGCCTTGATTCCTCTCAAGAGAAATGTGCAAAGATTCCAGGCATGTGGGTTCCGAAGGTATAAAAGAGAGTACATTAGGTTATCAAGACAGCCTGTTCTCAAGCAGGTTATGGTGCACTTATGGCCCCCTTAAGCCTTCACCTGGCAGAAAACAAGAAAAGAATCAAAGGCTTCACATCTAAAATAATGATCCCACTCCTGGGCAAGAGGACAAGACCAAGGCAACCTGAAAGAGGTAATGAAGGGGCTCCTTGTCCTCTTCCTCAGCCACCCATCTGCTCTGGAACCTTCTCCCATTAAAATCAAGTCTATGGAAAAAAAAAATCCACCCATTCAACTGACTTAATGGATCTTTATATTATTTATCCCAGTGATATACATGTTTTAACCAGAGACAAATGCATAGGAATAAAATAAACCATCAGAATAAATTCTAGTTGGAAACTTCCAGGCTTAAACCAGCTGTTCAGTGTAAGATGAACCCCTAATATTCTGAAAATCACAAATGGTGGCAGGAAGTTAAAAATGGAGATGTAAATTAGAATCTCAATACACTACCTATTATCTGTGTGCCCTTGGGCACATTACTTGACATCTCTCAATTTGCCTATTTTTAATGTACAAAATAAAATTAGAAATCTTAAAAACAACCAAACTATTTTACCTACCTCATTATGAAATTAGGGGGATTAAATGAGATACTGCACATGAAAATGTTTCTAAACTGCAAAGTGCTACTCTAACATGAAATTATTTTTTAGAATTTCAAGACTGACTGGTTGGACATATAATTTAAAGAACTAGAGATTTTAAAACAACCCATTTTTGCAGGAGTTCTTGGTTCCACTCCTCAGAAAATCGATACTGTTACTGCCTCTTTCTGGCTGGTAATGTCTACTGTTTGAGCCAGTGGCAAGTTGAGCCTCAGTTGGAGCTGGACTTTCCTTTTTCAAACAGAATTGTCAGTGGTGAATTCCTCCAGTGCATTATTTCAGTATAAACAGAGATAGAATAATGGAAATTCCTTATAATCCACCTGACATCAAGAAAAAATGTAGGTTAAATGGGTAAATACCCACAAAACACATTAGAAAACGGGCCAACTTCCTTTGTGGATATTATTTTAAAAAGTAGTTTCATTTGAGCAGGGTTTCATTCCTCACATCCACCCCTACTGTTACTTTAATGGACATAATTTCAAGTTTGCTGCATAATTATGAGGCTGTGTCCATCCTTCCTCACAGTCTCCCAGCCATCTCCTTATAATCAGAAAGATGATCTGCTCACTTGGAAATACTGAGGAAGCAAATACACCTGTTGTAAAATTGTACCAGGTATACACAATTTGGAATAGATGGAGAGGGACTGGTATGAGGAGGAGGATCTGGAACAAGGAGCCCTTACACCAGGAAAGGTCTAGGCTGGTACAGATAAGAGGATTCTAAAAATGTCACTGTCAACTAAAGAAAGGGAAGTTTGCTCAGAGCAGAGCAACGTTATAGCACATCACAGAGACACGTGGCTAACCGAAACTATAGAAAGCCAGAGGCAGGAGAGGAGAGGATGCTCTGGCTGAACACTGCACTGAAGTGTGTTACCCTTCAGGAAATGAGGAACACATCACAATGTCCTCAAAGACTTGAAGAAGGTCACAAACCAGCTGGTGAAACAAAGCTCACAATCCTGTTGTGTGGCTACACTTTGTTGATTCACATAACATTAAAAATATACTGAAATAGCTTACAACTTTAAAAATGGGGAAATTTCCAATAAAAATCCTGATTTCTGCCTTCTCTTGAAAAATCGGGAGATGTGTGGCAAGTCAGGGCCCACAAGACAAGAGTCAGCTGAGCAAGCTCCTGCTCCCCCCTTGGTAGGGACACACTGTCTCCAGTCTGCTGTGATCTCCACCCACCCGCTCCAATCACTTTGCTCACCTACAGATCTGCAGGGATTGGGCTTCACCCAGCTAAAAGAGCAAGCTGGTTGAGAGAGCTTAATCAAGATAGAAAAAAGAGGGCTGAAGGGGCAAAATCCTTCTAGGTGTGCAATGAGTCCAAAGAGGCTTGGGAGATCCTGGGTAGGCCAAGCAGACTTTGAAAGTATAAGGCAGGGGAGCATGGCTGAGGCCCACAGCTCTTCCCCCACCCCAGCTTGGGAGCCTGGAGGGCTTTCAGTCCTTCTAGGCTTTATATGTGTTCTTTGGTGGTGTTGGACCATTACTAGTTAATATCAGACTTTGTCTTTGATCTGTGGGTATTTTGTTTTTTCTTTCAATTCTGTGTTGGATTGTTCACTGTTCTCACCACTTAAACTCTGCACTGGAACTAATTTGCTGTACTTTTGCTTACTTCTAAAATGGGAGAACTTCAGTGAGAACCAGCACTTGAGCCCTGTGGTTGAGCTAAATTGCTTCATTGCTGCTGATTCTCTGGGGAAGCTTTTTTGTACAGTTCAGATTTTAATTGTTGACCTTGTAAGTAAGCACTTCCAGGTCTCGTGAAGTCCTGTACATTTGGGTTGCTTGGAAACTCTGGTCTGGGCCTGAGTCTTTTCAGCAGACTGTGCCCCCTGCAGAGTTCTATATTCCTGACCAGTCTCCACTGAGTCGTCCTGTGCTGACTGGGGAGCAGATTAGCTGTCCCTGCTGTGCCCCAAAGTTCCCCCAGTGGGCCCGTTGCTCCCACCCCCTGTACTCCAAACACTTCCCATGGTTCTGGCCATGCACCAGTCGCTTGAGATGACTCACTGGCCTCTGAGTTGCTCCTTTTTTCAGTTTTCTGTGGCCCTTCACTCCTTCACTGTCAGTGGTCTTGCTGGCTTGAGGGCCCTTGAAGGCCCTCTTCTCCCTGCAGCCTCCAAGGAACTTCATAGGAAGGGCAGAGCAGCGGCTTTTGCCAGCTCTTGCTCCATGTGCACACCAGGGTCAGGCATGAAGTGGCTGGGGCTCAAAACAGCCGGAGTGGTCCCTTCTTTCTCTCATCGTGGCTTCTCCTGCTTTCATGAACTCCATAGGTCTCTCCTCCTCTTCCCCTGAGCTCTTAGCAGCCCCAGTGTGGGTTTTGGTGCTTTTTAATAGTTGTAAATTTGTTGACTGTGGGAGACAATGATGCTAGGGACCGTCCATTCTGCCATCTTGACCGGAAGTCTCTTTTCTCCTTTATATAAGGAGAAAATGCAGCAGAAAGTACAGCACTCTTTTAACCTAAATACAGTGGTTAATCCTCTCGTGGAAAACAGCATCCTTAGAATCTAATATAAATAATATTTACATGTTTTAAAGTTAACAAAGCATTTCTACATACCTTCCCTCAACCATAATTCTATGAGCTAACTGGGCGAATACTATCATCTCATATATAGATGAAGAAGCTTAGGATTGGGAACCCTGCCAGGATGGAATTCAGACTGGACTGGACTTCTGCCAGGACAATCCATGGACTCACTACCCCTCAGCAATGACCTAACCCGTCCTAAAAGGAACACTGGACTACTTCAACCTTCCTGGACTGGCAATCGCTGAAATACCACAAACGCCAGGCTAGTGATTTAGAAGGTTTTTATTCCTTACTAGGATAATCTTTCTCTGAGCAAATCCATCCCAAAAAACTCAGACCACCAGGAGTCTGCTCAGCCTGCAAGGCAGTGGTCAGTCATGTCTAGAAACATCCCTTATTTGTTCACGAAAGCCCTGCAAATATTTTGGCAAATAAATTCAGAAAGCCGGAAACGCTAATTATTAGGCAGAGACAAACCCACAGTAATAACATAAACAACAAAGTGCCTTTTCAGCGCTGCTATTCAATGTGCCTTCCTGTTGCCAGTGCCACGAAAAACACGATGGGAATGGCCAGGAGGAGATGGAAGAGGAAATGACTCCTTTGAAGACCACGTCCTGTGGGCAGAGTGTTGCCTTACAATTTGCCACAGCAGATATCAAAAAGGAAGGGTGGGTAGTATAATTTGCAGGGAGAGAAAAATGGTTAAAAAAAAAAAAAAAAGAGTTCCTTAAGAATACTGTTAGGGTGGGGCACTTACGATTAGTCCTCTAATGGATAAACATTTTTTTTTTAGCTTGAGAATGAAGAATGGGGAGATAAAATAAGGATTTGCTGAACTGGCTGCAAATACCTGTGAACTAGTCCACTGTCAAGACCAGTGCCTATGTAGGTTCTCCACGCGCAGTTGTGCATTTTGTACCTTGTGCAAAGGTGCCATGGTGGTGATCAGCCTGGGGCCTAGAATCCAGCCCACATTCTGCTCCCCAAGCTGTGTGCCTTGTTTAGCCAGGAATAAGCACCTTTTTGTAATTTGCCTGCCCAAGGACCTGGGGATGCCTTTTTTCATTTGCATGCAGGCAGTCTACTAGCCAGCAGCAGCCCTGAGTGTAGGTAAAGTCTAGCCCATTTCAGCTTCTGTCCCTTCAAGCACATACAGTTTTAGGTGTTAGGTGACATAGTCACGTTGGATGCCCTGGATTTGAGTACCAGCGGAGTAGGACCTTAGACAAATCCCATGATTTTCTGGTTTACTTTCTCCATCTGGAGCAATGAGAACAGCCCTGCCCCTGTCTCCTTAGGGCCATTGTGGAGCCACTGCCAAAAGTCTAATCACAACTCTTATGAGAACATGTACAGCAACGTCTTCTACAGAGCTCTCCCATATATTAACTCTACATTCCTGCTCTTCATTTAAGTTGAAAATAAAGAATAAAAATTATAAGTTCAATGATGACCTACGTGGTAAAGGACTCCCAGGCCCACTTGAACAGGCCCACTTTTGAAGCCGACCACATAGTCTCACGTGTCTTCATTCAAACCACCCTCACAGATATTTCAAACCGTTCCACTACTCTTAGGATGCAACTCTCTCAACAAGCAACTCCATTGCTGTCATCACTGAGGCAGCATTTCAAACCCCAAATTGGATTGTTTCCTCTGGCAGACTGCTGGGACACAGATTCCCGGCCAACTGCAGGAAAGCTGTCAGCTTGCTACCTGTTCCAGAGACGGCTTGGCCAGGGCAACGCCGGAACAATTGGTCTCCTTGCCTTCTGAGATGACAATTAATTAGTGTGGTGGGAACAAGGAGCAGTCTATCCAGGGAGCTGAGCCTTTGCCCTTCTGAGGGCTGAAGCGTTGGCTTCTCATCAGAGCCAAGGTCTGCATCATGAGCTGCACTGTGGATGGCTTCTGGCCTACCTTAAGGCAGTCTGGAGGGGCACTGGGGATGGAAGACCTTCCAGGGAGTTGAGGAAAAAGAAAAAGGAAAGAACTCTAGCAACATTAAAAATCCAACTCAGAGCCAGAGATAAATATTCAGCAGCAAAATGCAATGATATGTTAGAGAAGACACTAATCCAGACATATTAAAGGAAAAAAGGACAAATGTTTCATTGAGAAGTGTCTCAGAGTGTGGCATGAAGAAAAACGTGTGGTGACAGGATTCAGCCCCATTGAGGAAAATTCGAGCTCAGTGAAAACATCCTCAGCATGCTGTATTAGGCACCAGCACCGAGCGCATTGCTCAACACGCTGTGAATGAGAACGCATGAGTCACAGGCCTGCACCCCCCTTACTCTAGCCGACAGCAAAGGACATCACTTATTTAACTGTAGAAGAGGATGACTGATGACTCCCAAGGGTTTTCCAGAAAGGAACATAATATCTTACTGCAGGCATGGGTGAATTAAAACACGACTCTCAAAACAAGCGTCCTAAGGCTATTTAAAATATAGAAATAATGAATAGCCTTTTACCAAAGAATGTATATACTTCATAGTGTACCACTTCTCCTAAGCCACAGACAAAGGCTTGATATTGGGGTCGGGTTGGGAGTTCAATTAGTAGCCATGTGGAGTCTATAAATAAAACTTCGGTTTAACCCTGGCCCTATGGATCCCTTACTTTCCAGTGCTTTCTGAGTCCTGTCCCAGCCAAACTGAATGAAAACTGTCTTTTCAACCTGTTTCCTGCCCCTTAGTTCCCAGCCTACTGTAATTGATCTTCCACCTCCACCGCAATGCCACAAGGAAAGAGCTGGCTGAAGATGATCAAATCCAACAGGTCCTCTGCAGTTCTTCTCTCACAGGCCTTCTTTACAATATTTGATAATACTGACCACTCTGTCTAAACCTGTGTTCTGTGATTTTCTGATACTACTTTCTCCTTTTTCTATACTACCACTAGCACCTTACCTTCCCAGCCAGGCTTTTCAACTAAGCTTCAGGTCAGGACTTCCAAATGTCTGCTGCACCCTCCACCTGATGGCGGGGAGCACCTTCTAGCCCATCAGGTCACAACACGCCCCTCATCTGCCTCCCCCACCTGCCAAAGTTGCTCTCCTCCTGTTTTATCTGTCACAGTCAACGGTGCCTCATTCACCGAGTCACCTCTGCCAGATACACTGGATGATCTTGGCTCCTCTCTGCCTCCCGCACCTTCCACTTCCAATGACTTGGTCACCAAGTATTCTTCAACCACCTTCATGCCAATCTCTCATTGTTCCCTTCCTCTCCACCCGCTCTTCCAGTGCCTTGGATCTGACTTCATTCTCTCCTGCTCAGACTACAGAAGTGGGGCCTATACTCATCTTCCTGCATCCCAAAGATCTCTTTCAAATCCATTTTCTACACTGCTACAGGACAATTTCTCATGAACATAAACCCAATCACATCACTCATCCACTTAAAACCCTCCCACGGCTCCACACCATGCACAGGTTATGTTTCTAATTTGAACCCTGTGGAACTTCCCAGGCTGCTCACTCCCACTCTGTGCCTTTAATCTCAGACACTAAGAGGAAAAGATTGGGAGACCTAGGTTTTCAGATGAAAGACCTGTTTTTTTCCCTCAATGATTGACAAAAGTTTTTATAATAAACCTCCCTCAAAATAGGATGCCTATTGTACAGGACATGCCTCTTCCCCCCAACCATGGAATTTAAAATGTTTGATGATAAGTCCTCTGATCTCTGTCATTATCTGGATATTTAGGGTGAGGAGCCAGGATCTGTGGTTCCCTGGAAAGTAGAGCTGCCTTACGCTTTGAGGTCATTCCTGTCCTTACGGGGGGCATTAAAAAGGACTCAAGTTCAGTGGGACAGCTACATGACATCGAGCCAGTCTTCTAATTGTTCCGCTTTTGCTTCTGTCTCCAAGCCTTTAGTATGTACCTCCGCCCTAGTAATTGTGTCCCTGCTCGGTCCCTCCCATCACCTTCCCGCTTGGCAATCCCCTTCCAGTGCTGTCCTGTCCTGGAGGTTATCACACGAATAGGTATTAGCGTGCTGTGGAGAGCTTGTTCCTCCTGCCTCAACTATTGCTACTATGCAGCTGCTGCTGCAGAGACCCCCTTCTACCCTTGCTCTGTCATTTTAAGCCTCATGCAACGCACACCCCATACCAAGCCAGCACCCACCCCCCGCGATGTATTGTTTCAAAGGAAGGTTATTTGTTTTTGGCTTAAATGTTTTCTCTTCCAGCTCTGGGTAAAAATCAGCAAAGATTCCTGTTCTTATCAACCAAGTGCTTAAGTAAACACAGCAGGTGCCAAAGTCAATAGGATATGGAAAATGAGATTTTGCTGAAGATTATGTGTAATGGGGATCCATCAACTGCTGACATAGAGTCAGGAGTTCACACTTGATGAAAAAAGAATGAGAAAGGAGAAAGCCAAAATTTAAAAACATGAGGGCAGGGTTGGTTTGCCATCACCCAGGTGGTTAGGCAAGGCCCAGGTTTTCATGTAGCTAGATGGGGTTTCCTCCTCACTGAAAAATGTGCTGGTTTGTACATGCAGAGAAGAACAGTCCATTCTGCTCCACCCTCATTTCAATAGATTCCCAGTGTCCGTTATGCCACCTAACCACTTCACCAACTTTGGACAGTCCCTTCTTTGCCTGGATTCAGACCTCTGAGGCACAAGTGCTTTGGCAGAACAATAAGAAAAGAGGATGGAGTGTAGTCGTGCGGTAGCAGAATAACCATGACAATAGGCAATCAACCTGCTCTGCCTGCCAAGGCCCCAGCGCCATACGTCTGCTAAATATGGCTTGATGCTCCTTGCTTTCATGTCCCAAAGGCACATTCATGACCCTCCACCACAAGCAGGATTTAAAGGTTGGCTCCTCCACCCTTCACAGCAACCTGAATTTACACCCTTTCCGGGTATACACATCTGGTCTCCTGGAAGTGCCCTGCTCAACTTTGTGGCTATGTGATGGCTCCTACCTCAACGCTCCCTCTCCTCCTCCTCTTCTCCTTTGCCCTTCAAACACAGTGCTTTTGCAGGCTGCTCAGGTATCTCAATATCTGATGAGGAAAACTCACAGTTTTACATTTATAATTACATCCCTGGCCTAATTTTTACAGTTATACTTTCTGTAAGGAGCTGAAAGAACTTGACGTCAATCCTTCATTAGTACTTTGATGGTAAGGCATATGTGATTTCATCTTCATTTGCCAGTGCGGAAACAGACAAAGCGACAAAGTAAGGTTGAAGAATTTATACCCTGGCGGGCAGTGGTAAGGCACACTACAAAAGAGCAGCACTTTTAGCATACCCCTTCAAGCATGCACAGATGGAGAAAAGACCATATATTTTCCCTTTTTCTTTCTATAAAAATTGATAGTATTTTAGAAAAGGAAAAGAGAGAGACAAAAGTAAGAACTGTTACCAATCAAACTATGTCAATAAAAACGAAAATTTAGAAAAGAGTGTACTACATGTCACTTTCCTGCTTCATGGTCTTTCCACCTAGAAGAACAAAGAGATTTTGTTGGCAGCAGTCAAAAGTCAGAGTCAAAAGTCAGATCTGAGCTGGAGTTACGCTGCTATGTGGCTCTTTGGACATATTTTTAACTTCTTCACTCCTCATCTCGAAATGAGGATAGAAGAGCAGTTATCTCAAAGGGATGTTATGGGGTTTACATGAAATGATGTATATAAATAGTATTAACAGGAACTAGCACAAAAGGCAAATGGTTAATATGCCTTGTGGCATGTTATTGTTGTTGTTGTTATTATTATTTTATCATCAATACTACTGGATGAGTTTTCAGATTCTGATTTCAAAGTGTGAGCATAAAATTTTATTTCCCAAACCATTTACTATGGAAGCTAACATTGTAGCCATTCTCTTGACCAAGAACTTGACAGTTTTCCTGAAAATACAAATGCATCAGCAGAGGCACAGTGGTTCTAGATTTTGAGTCAAGCCCTGAGAAATCTTGATTAGTTGGCAGTTTGAAAAATAAAGCCATGATATGCACAACCACAGGTCACAGACACAGACGTGCTGGGTGTAATACAGAACTGCGGATACTCTTGTGTGTCCTATTATTCCATTAAATTTCAATTTAGGATCTTCACGAAATTACTACAAAAAACCCAAAGGCACTATTTCATCAGAAAAAAGCAATTACCTTATATCCACCCTGTCCCATTTCTAAGAATCTTTGCACATTACATAAACCACCTAAATGAATTTTGGAGTGCCTCCAGGCAAGAGGACAAAGCTTGCTAAAATCTGAAAACATAAATGGAAATTCAGAAGTGAAACAAGAAGAGATACGAAAGTTGGTGTAACGGAGGGCAATCAAGAAATATTAGGATTAAGAAAGTAAAAGTAATTATAGAAGATACAAAACCATTTTTAGAGAACCTACTTAAAGATCAACGAACAGACTTTTTATAAGAAGTCCTCTTTCTCAAAAAGTAAGAATCAATAAAAGCGAACTAAAGTATCTGTGGCTCGTTGGCTAGAGACAAACACTATGTTTTAAAGAATGATTTTCCCGGCTTACATTTTTATGTTGCTTGGTATACCTATAAAACAAGTTCATTATCTCATCTTTTTTTTTTTTGGCCTCTCTGAAATGAGGTCCATTTTGTATGAAAACATAGAACATGTCTATCATGGCATAAAAAATGCTATGATTAAACATGCAGAAACAAACATGATTACCCATTTTTATTTCAGCAAGAAAAGATGCTAAGTTTTAATTTCCTAGTGAAAGTCAGTTCTACTACCTACCAATAAGAATGTAATAAAATGAACTCTAAAGAAAAGTCCTCTGCTATTTGCTAGAAATGTCATGACTAGCTACAATATGAGAACTAAAAAGGAGGTGAATCAGTCAGAAGCAACTACTGATATTTTATGATTGCATTAAATGCAGAAAAACATTTTAATTCAGCTCATATTTTATACACACTTTGGTCAATATATACATACAATAAACCTAGTCATAAGAATGAGAAAAATAACACATACTAAATTCCTGGCATAGGGCTTAGTTCATAAATTTTGCTTATCAAATATTTGTTGAATGAATAAATAATCTAAACATCATCCATATTTACTTTATATTTTGGCATGGTTAGGGCCAACTTTTCAATGAAAGGCATTCCTGGGCCTAAACAAGTATTTTCCTTCTGACTAGTGTGGGTAGAAGCTGGTAGTGATCATTCAACCTCAGAGGATCTGAAGAGGTGTCTAGGTTCTCAGTCTTGTGACCCCAGACTTAGCTTGTCTCTATGAAAGCCAAGTGCAATAGCCCACAGCAGGGGAGGTGAAGCTTGTCTCTATGAAAGCCAAGTGCAATAGCCCACAGCAGGGGAGGTCAATATTTTATATGCAAATGATTGGTGTGTTGCATATAGAAAGAACTGGGGGATTTAGAAATATATGCATTTCTATAGGATGAAAGGTGTGTGTGTGTATGAAATTTTTACTTACAAGTAAACAGATGAGATCGACCTTTCAACAAACTGAGGAAACTAGGATTTTCTTCTAGAGTAAGTGAGTAATATCAGTTTTTCATATACAATAACTTACAATTGGCAGGACATAACATCTAAGTGATTATTTTCTGAGCAAACCCCTAAGGAGGCTGAGTCTTATCCCAGACTTTAGAAACACAACTAAACTCAACAAGACTATAACAGAAGAGAAAGAACGGAGAAAGACAACCTACCAAATTAAGGAGACTTCTTTATGTAATTACTTTAAAATTACTTTGATGATATATACTCTGAGTACTTTCCAAATGGGTCTGCTCAGCAGGCAATTAAAAATTACTCCAGAAATAATTAGTCAGGCTGTCTATCAATTAAGCCTTTGTTACTTTTTCACTGTTTAACCTTGCAAAACAATAACATGAAATAAATAAGAGAACTATGTAAACATGACCTCTTACCAGCAGTTTTAAAAAATATGTTTGTTTAGTTGAAAGGGAATTTTTGTGAATAGGGTGGAAACATTTTGTGGAATCAAGAGGTGTGTCAGTTCCATCTACGTCCACACCTCTTCCAAATTGCCTGTCACAACACCCTCCCTTCCCTCATCATGGAAAACCAAAAGCTGACTTTCTTGGTAATATGATCGCACAGAAAAGCTGAGAACTGGACAGGCTAGGCAAGGCAGGAGAGTGAAATTCAGACCCATCCAGGCTCAAGTGGGTGAGAAACCCAAACATGGAGTTGGCTGGACTCTCTTCACCGCTGCTGGCATTAGCATCTTGCTACCTCAGGCCCTTTTCTTTACCAAACATGGAATATTCTATTGTGAAATTCAATCACTTTCAGCAGGCATCTGGAACTTGACCTATATCTCTTAGCTTTGTAAGATCAGTGGTGTAGAGCTCCCTGAAACACCGTCTTTCACATTACACGTCATGTCTAGATCTTTAACCTGTAGGGATCCAGATCATATGTATTCCAAAGTAAAAGAACAGGGAGGCAGGGAAAGAAGGGAGGAAAGAAGGGAGGAAAGGAATCTACCTAAATTCCTGCCCTGAATGTTAATACCTGCTTTTAAAGAAAAAAAAAAAAAGACTTTTTTTTAAAGGCCACTTTCTTTTCTTCTGTTTAACTTAATGAAAAAGCAATTTATAGATAAAGTGTGTTGAGAAGACTATAAAGGCTTTTCAGTTTTGAATTGAGGTCACATGTTTTACATAGCATTAGGCTTCTTTTTATTTCCTTACAAACTCCCCAAAAGCTTTTTTAAACAGAGCTGTCAGCTCTGTTTGTTCCAGTCCCTGATTTACAAAGAGCCCATGGATGAGAGCAAGTACCAAGCAGGAAAGTTACTGCAGCATTTCCATTACAAACCTGCCCTTTGAATCTCCCCTTCCTGCTTTACACAGCTGCTCTCTCTGCCCACCACAATCTTGGCAAGCGGCACACAAGGGGGAAATCTACGATCTCAGGGAAAGAGATGCTTTTCAGCTCTGGTCCAATCATGGGATGAGGTCTCCAGCCCCAGCAGTAGTGTGGATTCTGTGTTTCATCTCCCAGCACTGGGATTCTCAGTTGATAGACAGGATTTCAACCACATAACCTGGGAGAGCCTGGCCCAGTTGAGGACCATTTCTCCAAATCCACAGTAATAAGTGAATCAAAGAAGGTAGGGTTTTCTGCTGCTAAAAATCAGCCCTGCTCAGCTATCTGGAGCGACCACCACACTGCCTTCATTTCACAGCCAGACCAAGGGCTGGTGTCTTCACTCCTCATTATTCCCTTAATTATCCTCTCAATCAATTTTCTCTCAATGCACCACTGAAATGGCTCTTTCAGAGATCTACAAAGGCCCATTTGTGGTCTTTTCTGAGTCTTCATGCTCCTCTGTAGTATCTGACCCATTAGCCACCTCTTGGTTCTTGGGACTGCCATCTGATTCTCCACTAACCTCACCAGCTAATGCCTCCTTTTTCCCGTTGGCTGCTTTTTCCCCTTTTACTCACCCCTGTGTGCAATCATTCCCACAGAATTCTAGGCCTAGCCCACTATTTTTCTCTCCACGTCACCTGCATGGACCATCTTGGCCACTCTGAGCTGCAATGTCACTTGCATGCAGGTAGCACCCAAGGCTCTTATCCCCCTGGTTCACTCTCTCTTCAAAACTCCTGAACCTGCTTCGTAATGGCCTGCGGGCCCCTCCAGTCAGTCCATTCCTTCCCCTGGCCTCCTCTCCTGATTTCCCCGTTTCTGTTAATGTCTTTCCACCTCTGTATCTCGGCTCCACAACACCTATAAATCTCAGCTTCTTGGGCTGTTTCTGCTCCTTTGCCCCAATATCAATCACCGTAGCAGAGTCCTGCCTGTTCCTACCAAAAATAGTCTCCCAATGTTGACATCCCTAATTTCACAACACCTGTTTGAGCACCAATACCTGCTCTAACTACTGCTTCCTAGAAGTGTGCTGTCCCCTGTGAACACGAGGCCACTCTTCTTGCCATTACTATTCTATAACACAATGGTGATGCTTCACGCATTGCTGATGAATATCAAAATAAAACCCAACACCAAGAGCTGAGGAATGTATATCCTTACAGTACACTTGGAAGAGGCAATCTAGCCATTCCCCTAAAGGACATGTTTGTTTTGCTTTGACTACAGAAGAAGGTAGATGTGAAGTAATAAATTTAATAATTTCATTAAATCAATCCCACACTTTGATCCATTTATCTGTTTGGCTACACTGTGTATAATAAAAAGCACGTTAAGTTTTATAAGCCATTAGTATGAAACCTGAAAATATAACTTTTAAAAAATCACCTCCATTTGTGTAATTTGGAATCTTTCTTTTAAAGAAACAATGGTTACCTTTTAATTTAAAGACATCAACTCTAAGCCCTGGTAACCATAAGACCTAGAGTTAGAAGATCCAAAACTCAAGAAAATTATCTCCATTCAGGATGTTCACTGGTTTATAGATTTGGACAGACTGTACAAGGGGTCTTCAAAAGTTCATGGAAAAGATTAGTATTAATCTTATTTTTCCATGAGCTTTTTGAAGTACCCTCATAAAACAGCAGTTTTTCAAAGGAATGCAAGATTTTA
Organism: Galeopterus variegatus; assembly: GCF_000696425.1. Lineage (NCBI taxonomy): Eukaryota > Metazoa > Chordata > Mammalia > Dermoptera > Cynocephalidae > Galeopterus > Galeopterus variegatus. The sequence continues at coordinate 313,679 of NW_007726528.1, read as the reverse complement.
AAATGTCTTTAGGCTGGTACCAGACATGCAGTGTGCAGTGAAGGGGGAGTCCGGCAATATAGAATGAAGTGTCACTGTGGGAAGCCACTTGGAGCTGTTCTGGGTCTTAAGAGTAAAGCTCTCATCGGACTCAGGAGGCCACTTGTGAGCTAGCAAAATTATGACTTTTCTGCTGGATTCTGTAAAGAATGTAGTGATAGAAACACTTAACTTCTTGAGCAAAGAAAAAAAATCCCTAAATAAATGCAAAGATAGACATCTAGAATTTATCCTTTATATCAGGAAGGACAGAAAAGGAATAATTAAGTGTGGTTTCATGCAAAATTTTTCAAAGGAGGCTAACTTTCTATTCTTCCCCACTTTAACAGAAGCCATAAAATGTTCCCAGGCTGAGGTTTCCTAGGCTCCCCTAGGGTAGGCTCCTTATTCCTCAGTGGCACAGCCCAGGGCCACCTGGGCTGGCTGAGGGAGGGAGGGCAGGCCAGTTAACAGCTGGGGTAGGGAGCGAGCCTGGTACTGTGCAGTTTCCATGTGCTCTCTCAGCCCTGGGGTAAGGCAGCTCACCTTTCTGACTGCTTCTCTGCCTTCCCATGCTCTAGGGAGGCACCTTGCAGACATTACCACTAATGTCACCAGGGACATGAAGAAGAATATATTATCATCCTGGATTTACAGATGAGAAAACCAAGTGTGGAAGAAGGGAAGTAATTTACGCAAGATTGGGCAAGTTGATCTGACCCTAATGAACTACCCCTCTCATTTCCAGTTGCTCTCAGTGGAGACCAACTATCTCTCCAGGGAATATTTGGGTTGCTACAATGACTACGGAATGCTACTGACATTGAGTGGGTGGGAACCAGGAATTTTATATGTCCTATAACACACAGGACAGTCCCCATTTGAGGAAGAATTGTCCTTTCCCAAAGGCAACAGTGCCCCATGAAGGAACACTGTGTCACAATGCTCCTGGAGTTTGTCATTGAAGGGAGAGAAACCACCTTGAGAGGCCTTTGGAGGTCTCTCCAATTAATGCCATCAATAGCTTCAGGTGGCATGGGGACAAGGGGCACTTCCATAACTGCCATCGAAGTGAATATACAGGAACCTTTTCTTAAACAACAGTATGCAGTTAACAAAAGGTAGAATCATTTAAAGATTTCACTAAATACTTTAGGATAACAATAACAACAAAAAACATGAAATGAAATAATATGGGTCCTCCTATCCTAGCTTCTAGCCTTGGTGATAGGCATCTTATAAACACTGACTGCTCCAGAAACCACATCAAGACAGGTGGTCTTCTGGGAATGAAAACCCAGAATGCCTACAGACCGTGTGTGGATAGTTTTAGTTTGCCCCTCCCGGCCCACCTTCTCCCCCAACTCCTTGTATGAACTACAAAGCATCTACTGTGCCCCTGTGCCCTCTGGCTTCCAGCTGGGTTCAGCAATGGGAGCCCTGGCAGGAAAATGGAAGGCAGAACATTTATTTCCCTGGCTCCTTGCATGCCAGGTTGCCTCAGGCTAGATGTTTTCCAACTGAAGTTCATGGCTGCACTTAAGGCAGCAAACTGTACTCATCTCTCACTCTCTATGGCAGGCAGAACAACGCCCCTCAAAGACATCCACATCCATGGTGAAGGGAAATTAAGATTGCAGATGAAAGTAAGGGTGCTAATAAGCTGACTTCAAAATAGGAAAATTATCCTGGATTATCCAGATGAGACTAATGTAACCACAAGGGTTCCTAAAGTGGAAGAGACAGGCAGATGAGATCAGAGTGACAAAAGGTGAGAAGAAGTCAACCCCTGCTTGTGGCTGTGAAGATGGAAAAAGGGGCCACAAGACAAGGAATGCAGGTGCCTCTAGAAGAAGGGAAAGGCAAGAAAACAGATTCTCCTCTATAGCCTCCAGAACAGAACGCAGTCCTACCAACACCATAATTTTGGCCCATAAGACCCAGTATGGACTTCTGACCTCTAGAAGTCTTGTGTTGTTTTAAGCTATTAAATTTGTGCTAATTTGTTATAGCAGCAATAGGAAACTAATACACTCTTTGCGAGTTCTGGTAATTGTTCTCCTTTTAGGTGCAGAGGAGAGAACAGACTGTCTGCTACCAGATCACTGAATCTCCTTGGTGGATCCTTTGAAGACAGTCCCTTTATAAATAAACCCTACCCTAGGGCATGTTGTGTGTACCCTTGTTGGAATTCAGAATCACATACCTTCACCTTATCATTCAGCCTTTTCCTGCTAAAAGAAAATTAACTCCTTTTCACTCTAAGCTGCAAATGAAGACAATTTTATTAAATCTAGGATACCTCTACATTTGTCAGTAGTCTGTATATTAATTTCTTTTAACTGAACAAACAGCTCACTTTGCTATTTCATGCTTCTTTCCCTACCTGAGAGGCCACTAAACCAGTCATCAAGAATCAGTATAGAGTCTATTCAAAATGATGACATTTCATGCATACTTCTTCAGAATAGCATTTCAGGAAACCACACGTAATGTATAATATTATAGAAATAAAATGGTCATCTCTGTCATCCTTACTTATGCGTTTTTGAGAAATTACTAAACTTATACAGTAAAGAAAGCTATTTATATCAGATAATCTGTAGCCTGAAACTCCAGTAATTTCCTGGCTAAATTAGATGTCAGCTTTGGTTGGAAAAATGTTACTTCAGGATAACCCAATTAAACATTGTCAATACCAAGGAGCAAAGTCCTTTGAGCTATATGTGTAAAGAGCAGCATCACCAACCACGTAACACAATTAACTATGGGAAAAGATGGCAGTGTGACAAGGAGCGTCCGGGAACAGGCCTGACAAAAGGCGCCCACACTTTTAGGCCCAATGCCACCAGTCACTGGCTTTGCGTCCTTGGACAAGTCAACTCTTTCTTGGGACATCAACGTTCTTCCATCCTTAAAAAAGGAAATTGGATTACCTTTAATAATCACTCTGGCTCCCATGTTCTATGAGTCTATGAAATTCTGACTTGGAACATGCTTCAAAATGATAATAAAGAGTTGAGTGAGGTGGATTATATAATTAGCCTTAGTAATACTCATTAATTCATTTAGTCAATGGTTATGAAAATTTACGCTGTGCCAGGTACTATTACAGTTGCTGAGAATGAAATGATGATTAAGATACTTATCCCTACCCTTGAAAAGCTTACTGTTTAGAAAAGGAATACAGTTATATGTTAAACTGTTAAAGTTGCCATATTAGAAGTTTACATGGCATTCAATAGGGACATAGACAATTTTGTCTGATTCTAACATTCCTAGAAGGAGAGGGAGCAACCACACTTGATAAATTCTGCTTCATTATATTATATATATATAATATATATTACTTATTTATTTATTTCTGGCAGCTGGCCAGTACAAGGCTTGAACCCTGGACCTTGGTCTTATCAGCGCCACTCTCTAACCAACTGAGCTAACCGGCCAGCCCTTTGCTTCATAATAATTATTTACTATTAGCTGCTAAAACAATGTTAAGTAGTGATTTTAAAAAATAAATAAATAAAACCAGATCATCACAGCCAACATGGTTGCTTGTGATATCTTGTCAGTCTTTACTAATTGCTATGGCTGAGCAAATTACCAAATAATTACTTGTATATACTAATCACAGTGATGAACAAAATAACCCAATCAGGAGTACTTCTGTAGAAATTTTACACATTAACTTCATAGTTGTAAAATAAATATAAAAACAAAAACTGAATAGTTCTTAAAATGTAAGTAAAACATTACTATCTTGATTTGAAAATGAATATAACTTAGAAATTAGGCGATATATTGGGCCGGCCCGGTGGCGCACTGCTACAGTGTGCCTGGGAAGCGCGGCAGCGCTCCCGCCGAGGGTTCGGATCCCACGTACAGACCGGCCGCTCACTGGCTGAGCGAGGTGCGGGAGCAACACCGAGGGTTACGATCCCGTTGCCGGTCCCGGTCCGGTACGGGCGCGACACTGAGGGTTGCGATCCGTTGCCAGTCACGAAAAAAGACAAAAAGGAAAAAAAAAAAAAAAAAGAAATTAGGTGATATAAAATTTAATCAATATTTTGTCTAAATTAAAATACAAACTTATAACATAGAGGCATATAAAGTTGTCTTTTTTACTGAAAGATTGTAGTAGTCACCTAGAGTTTATTATTTTCTAAAGTTAATGCAGTATCTTCAAAGAAATATATTCATGCTTTGCATCTTAAACTGAGAATTAAAAGATGCTCTCCACACTGAATCATAAAAACACTTATTGAGCTTGAAAAATGGACCAGCTGAAAACAGAGCTCCTATAGTAAGATGAGTGTATTCTGAACATCCTTTCTACATCCCTCATCTATGCAGACATCAGCCTTTATCATCCTCCTCACCTGCCACTTGAAGACCAGCTCAAACTCCACCTGTTCTGGAAAACCTTGCCTGAGCATTCCCGCTCCCCAGAAACGCTACACTCGGAAGGCACTCACTGTGCAACTCATTTGGGCAAATCAACACATAAGAACTTTTTTGGGGGGGAGGGGGGTCAGTTTAACTGTTCATTTGTATTCCCTCAACTAAATGGAAAATTCCACAGAAGCCAGCAACAGATTCCCTAATTCCGTGCATCATAAATATTGTTTTCCTTTTCTCAACTACTACTTCTTTTTTTTTTTTTCTTTTTGTCTTTTTTCGTGACCGGTAACGGGATCGCAACCCTCGGTGTCACGCCCGTACCGCAACTGGCAACGGGACTGCAACCCTCGGTGTCGTGCCCGCACCACACTCAACCAGTGAGCGGACCGGTCTCTATATGGGATCCAAACCCTCGGCAGGAGCGCCGCACTCTACCGAGTGTGCCATCGGGCAGGCCCTTCTCAACTACTACTTTTTTTTTTCCTTTTTGTCTTTTTTACTGACCGGTAACGGGATCGCAACCCTCGGTGTCGCGCCCATACTGGGGACCGGCAACAGGATCGCAACCCTCGGTGTTGCGCCCGCACCGCGCTCAGCCAGTGAGTGGGAACCGGTCTCCACATGGGATCTGAACCCTCAGCGGGAGCGCCGCACTCTCCAGTGCGCCACCGGGCCGGTCTTCAACTACTTCTAATTTACATTATTTTGCTCCTTATAAACCATTTAAAATCCTCTTTGGATCAAGGCTGAGTAAAATAAAGAAACAAAAGATCCCCAATAAGGACCAGAGATGTGTCCTAGGTATGGCAGAGTCTTAATAACACAATATTAATCAAATGATTGATTTAAAAAGTTGTAGTCAAATCATTTACCAAAATTGTATACTCATCTGAAACAAATACCAAAGTGCACAAATGGAGCAAAGTCAATCAGAAGAAGAGCATCCTTGGGCTCAAACCCACGGTGCAAATCCACCTCCAGGGAGCCCTAAGGAGAACAACGGCAGTCCTCCTTTGTGGATGGGAGGAAGTGACAACAGGTGAGTGTGGAAGCATCACATGCGGGAACACGCATGCAGGAAAACAATTCTGACTCAGCTCAGTCCTCTCTATGAATTAAAGTTACATGCCACAAGAACTGGTTCACCCAATCTGGATTATTCCTAACCACAGCACTATGGAAGAGGACTGGAGACAGTCTGAAAGAACATGCAGGAATAAAGCCTTTCAAAAGTCCCTTCATTATGAGGCCTCTTTAAAAGGACTCAAATAGGCAATGGGCACAAATCACTTACCAACCTTGACCAATAATTTAGCTTTGCAGTTAAATCTACCCACCCCCAAGCATAAATATCAGCCCTCTTAGACATCAGCAGAGCCAATTTTGCTTAAGGGTTGTCAACAGTTATAAATTACTGATACCCTGACCTCTTCGCTTGTCACACATGCAATAAGAAGCAGCCGGTATATACTATGGGATACTTTAGTTTTTGTAAGTATATGCACCATAGCACATAGTATATGAATATACTAAACAGCAGACATATACTTAGAAATAGTAGCAAATCATATTACTCAACCAACTCAATCTTAGGACAGCTTTATAGCTGAACTTTTCAAAATCACTCACTCCATCCAAACCAAATGTTCTTGGTGTTCAATATTGATGGTCACCTATTTTGTACACCTACAACATGCTTCTTCAGACAAGAAGTCAACCCTCAGTGAAACAGATCAAAATTTACGAATTATGAATCAGAGGATACTTAATGATTTGTGGCATAATTTGATGAGTAGACTTATCTTTAATAACGAAACAGTTTATTAAGTTTCTTCTTGAATGAGGACATTTCATGAATTAGCTTTAAATGTATAATTTAATTCTTTGAGAAATAGGAATGCTACATAACAGGAGACAGCTGTATTTATTGATCCAGTCCATATATTTCATATTATGAACATTATTTTCAACTGTTTCCCATTGATAATCTTCGTCAATATTTCCTGATATAAAATTTTATTTCTAAATAAACTAATCATGTAAGTAATTATTCATTCTGTCATCATTTTGATAGGGGAAAAAACAGAGAATTGACATTCTGTAGAGAAAATTTAGCTGCATAATTTGCAGGACAAACTTGATCAAATAAAGTCAGAAAATTATATTTTGTATTCTTCAATATTAGTCATTTTCTTTCACAGTGGGAAAAACTAGCCCAAGTGCTTAAGGAGAAAACATCAAAGGAAGAATGAAAAAATTAACAAGTCATGGTTTCCTATGTTTATCACAGCATTTCAGATATGCATAAAATATTTATACAAGACAACTAAACATATAAGAACACAATCTTTTGGGTCAAGAAGGCCAAATAAGTGTAATCAGCTTATGGAAAATTTTGATTTATTCCCTCCTGTGATAATTTAGTTACCTGAATTAGTAAACAACTATATGTGCTACATATAGATGTAGAGATAAAGACAGAAATTAAATCTTAAATTCTACTTTATGATATTACTGCCCTGCTAAAAAATTCGTAACTGCTCTTGAAAACTTCTAGGATGAAATCCAAACTTCACAGTGAAGCCTATAAAATGCTCCTTCATTTGGCCACTTCCTACCTATATAACTTTATGATCTACTACCCTCAATGAGGCTGTGATTCACTCTCCTCTATATGGACCTCACTGCCTGCCTGTGCTCAAACACATCCCCCTCCAGGAATGCCCTCCATTCTCCATGATGCAAGCCCTGACACCAGGTCCCCTTTGCCACTGGCCTTTCCTGACCACTCAAGCTACAGAGAACTCTGATAATATTTAGAATTTTAATTTGACAGACAGATAGAAGATAGATATGTGTGAAAATTTATAATTTATACGTCTACATGTAGGTAGAGATAGATTCTTTTCTAAGTAGTGTCTTGACAGTAGGAACTTTGTCTCTGAGGTCTTTAAATTCACCTATAATCAGAAACATAGCTAGAAGAATGGAATAAACAACTGCTTCCCTTCATCACTTTTTAAAATAACTCTTTAAGGTGATGTGCTGATATGACAGTTTTTACAACTTAGGATAACAAATGATCTTCAGTTACACTGAAATGCCATGTTTAAAAAAAATGACCTTCTGGGTCAAGAAGGCTATGGGAGCTTAATCAGCAAATGGGGAATTTTTGAGTAATTTCCTTTGGGGATAAATTAGTTATGTGATATTGATAAACACGTTTGTCACATATAAATGAAGTCAGAGGAAGCAGTTTGAAACCTCAGAGAAAGTCTGAAGACTTTTTAGTTCCTAGCTTTTTTACCCACCAATGGCTAGGCCTTACTCCAGTCATGGTCCCCTTGAGACAAATACTTGCTCTGTCAAAAACTACAAACAACTCAAATGTCCATCAAGAGGTGAACAGATAAACTGTAGTACTTCCCAAAGGGAATACTACTAAGCAATAAAAAAATAAAAACTACTAATACACACAAGGGCATATGAAAACTTCAAAAATATTATGTTGAGTATTAAGAAGCCAGACACAAATGATACATACCACAAGATTCCATGTCTACAGAATTTGAGAACAGGCGAAATAAATCTATAGTCACAGAAAACAATTAGTTGCCTAGAGACAGGAGACTAAATGTAATACACATGGGAATGTTACAGGATTACAGAAATGTTCTACATTTTCATGGTATTGGTGGTTGCATGGTGTATAGATTTGTCATAAATGGGGACTTTTTATTGAATGTAGATTATATCTCAAATAAAGCAATTTAAAAATTTTGAAAAGCCTTGTTATGACTCTGCCTACAACCTATGTTATATATGGTAACTAAAGAAGTAAAAACTGGTTGACAAAAGACAATTCAGTTTCTTTTGTCTTCTGATATCATTCAATTTTCTTAAGACATAATCTTCTGGGTTTCCCAGAACAGAATTATGGTCCTTTACCCAGCACTGTTCTCTTCCTAAATCACAAACACTACTCATTGCCAGTATTATGATTAAAAATCAGGGATGAGAGTAACCAGCCCAGTGGTCTACTCAGATGAGATGGGTTAAATGCAGAACTGAGAAAAGTCATTTTCAAAACACCCAGATTGGTTTACATTTCTCCTTGCTTCTCTAAATCACAAACAGGGTTTGTGTTTTGTTTTGGGGATGCAGAGTAGGTGGGAAGATCTGAAATCTCAGAGGCGTCTTTTATAGTCATGGCCTTTTCTGATCCCTTTTAATATCTTTTTCAAAGGCAGGGTATTCAAATGCTGCTTTTGGTGGCTTCCTCTCTCCATACCCTCCCTTGCTCTGCTCCCAAGTTCTGACTCCACCACCAGCTCCCAGATAAAGTGACAGGATGTGTCAGTTACTCAAAGTGTGCTTATAAAAATATCAATATATATATTTTCTGATCTACAATACAACTGTAAAATTTTCCTACTTGAGTGGACAAATATGAAACCTATGTACAGTTCTTGAACATCAGAGACCAGTTGCCATAAGAGAAAAAAATCCTCCTATGGGATAATTTGAGATTTTTTGGATTATCTGAACAACATTTGAACATTCCCCGGGTGTGTGTGTGTGTGTGTGTGTGTGTGTGTGTGTGTGTGTGTGTGTGTACTTCCATAAATGGCCATATGTAAGGGGCAAGGGTGAAGACAAACTTTGCACAAAACACTGCTATGCTCTAAATTATTTCATGTATACTAAATTAAAAGTTTTATTTTATTACAGGGCTAATAAGGAATGGGTTTCAGTAGCTCCACCAAATCAAATAATAGTTACTATGGTGTCCAAAATTTCCTGAATGGCAAATGCTATTACTTGTTTGTCAAAGTCTTATAACTTCCTACAGTATTATATTATATACTACTCAATATTTCTTAAGTATCCCCTCAGCACTGAACCAAATAATTGGAACTGTGTGATACACAATGCAAATGCACTGTGGTTTGGTTGTAAAGTCAGCACTTAAAAATTACATACGTTCAACATTACCTGTGAAAATCCCTAAAATCACTGTCACATTATCATTAAACTACTAGGATCTGAGGTCCCGGAAGCTTAAAAGCCAAAAAAAAAAATTTCTTTTGCTTCTGTTAGCATTTCAGCTATAGCTTTCCCTTCCCTAGAGCAAGGAAAGCTAAGGTTTAGCTTTGGAGGGAACACTATTTGTAAATTGAATTTGCCTTATACTAAATGTGCATATGATACAGCTCTACTGTGTAAGAAACTGTTCCTGACTTCCAAAAACTCATAATACAAACATATATTTCATAATGAAGTACAGATTATAAAGCACATTTTATTACACTTCAGCACATTTAGTTCTTGACCACAAATATGTGTGATTGGCATGGAAGAGATTATCCTCCATTTCACAGACGGTGACACTGAAGCCCAGAAAAATGGAGACGAAGTCCAAGGTCACAAACCTAAAGACTCTATAGGTTTTTGACTCCTATTTCTGTTTTTTTTTTTTTTTTCCGTCTTTTTTTCATGACCAGTAAGGGGATCGCAACCCTTAGTGTGGTGTCACCCACACTGCGCTCAGCCAGTGAGCGCACCGGCCATTCCTATATAGGATCTGAACCCGCGGCCGAGCGACGCTGTGCTCCCAGCGCTGCACCCTCCCGAGTGCGCCACGGGGCCGGCCCTATTTCTGTATTTTTAACAGCACACCAGCCTTTATATAGGTACAATGCACAGACACACGAAAGGGGTTTAAGCATACATAGAAACCAACACAATACACCTGAAGGTTTTGCAAACTGACAGCGCCCTAAATACCAATGAGAAAAGAACAGAATGTCCAAGGTGGAGTCTGGCAGAAAGAAGACCTGGCTTGGAGGAAAGTAAGAGAATATTCCAGGTCATGAGAATGTTCCCACAAAGGCACTGGAGGGAGGGAATAGCAAGCAAATTTGCTTCTTTGGAAGGAAGAATGTATTGGAAAGCACAATAGAACAAGGTTGTGTATTCATCCCCTGGGATCTAATGCTGAAGATGTTACAACACTCAAACACCCCACTTAGCTGAATTTAGTTGAAGAATAGAAACAGAATTGCAATAACGGTGGTAAGCAGATGTTTGTCAATACAATGAAATGTCCTTATCTGTTTTCACATGCAAGGTATAACAGCTGACACCAAGTAGGCTTGGTGGTTGGGCATAAAAAGGAAATGAAACTTGTATTTATTATCCTTTTTGAGGCTTGACTTTACCCCCAAGGGAAAAATAACTGCTTATGTATCCTCTAACAGGGCTAAGGGCAGAGATGCCTACTTCTTATACATTTATTTGTGGTGCTCCCAGGAATTGAAAATTTCACCCCAAATGAAAGCATATATAGGAATCCAATCACTAAGCTGCTCTTCTCTTACTGAAAATAATGCCTTATAGGGAGTTTGTTGGCAGGTGTTTTTGTTTCGGTGGTATTTCCTGGGACATACGAATAAGGAAGGGGTGGAAAAGGCTAGGAGGAGGGACACAGGGAAGAAGAAATGAGGTCCAGAGGAAGACAATGAAAGTCAACCACAAACTGCTCCTGGACCAGGTGGTGAAGAGATGCAATATACCCCAAAGCAGCTCTGTGTCTGGGCAGTAAAGTAAATTAAGAGCATAAACAAAACATCTCCTGTGTTTGTGTTCAGATTTCATGATCATGGTGGTTCTCACTAATATAGCTAAAGCCTTCTGCCACTCCTTTTTCTTAAGTACAGAAAACAGCCAGGCTGTCACAGGCACTTCACACATTAGGTTCAGACTTGCCTCGGGGAAGTCCATGAAGAAGGTAAAACGATCCCACCTCCCTTCGCTGGAACCTTATACCTATTTCTGGCCTTGTTCTAAGATGCTCTCCCTCCCACCTCCTCCAGTCTCTCAACCCATCTCAATCTATCCCATAAGCCTAGGGATATGCAGATAAAACTAGCCACTAGGAGCTTCGAAAGATAGGAACTGGTCATTTCAAGGAGTCTGGAGAGAGCCTTTGGGGCAAGGGCCTTCCCCACATCCCTCAAAGCCCCTTGTACTTTGGTAATCACCAAATCTACTTGCATTCAGGGTGGATGGGCTAAGCAACTCCACTAAAGTCTAAAATAACCCTCTCAGAAGAAGAAAAGCTCATGACCAAGGGGAAGCAGAGCAGGGCAAGATAGTAAGGAATCCTCCCACTTCTCCAATCTGGTTCTGTGTAATTTATGTGACCCACTGATTCTATCAAAAACCAAATTTTCTAGATACACTTGAGTAAACAGCATGCAAATTGCAAAGAAGAGACCAGAAATGTCTTTATCGTTGCATCAGATAACTAACTTCCCTCATTCTCCTCAAATCTAAAAATGGTCACGCAACATCTTAGAATTACTTCCATTTTTGTTAGAAATTAATTCCTCTAGATAGCTTACATGAACTTCTTTGGTCAAAGGGCAAGGGGTTACATTAACCCACATCTTTGCCTTTAGAATATGTGTAAACATAAACATAATTTAATTTTTTACCAGGCTCAGCCATAACCAGACGTGCTGACTATCCCCAAAGACCTTCAGCAGGAGCCACCAGCCAGGCCAACGAGCTATTAGGTTGAGAGCCTGAGTGTTCACCACAGGCAGGCCCATCTACTCATCTGCTAATTACTTTATGGATTTGCTTCCCGCAAATATGATCTCCATGGAGCTCTCAGGAATGGGGAAACGTGTTGGAAAATGTCCACTGTCATGGGTCACAGCCAAGTTTAATGTCAATAAAGAGCTTCAGAAACTGAGCTCATAAAATGATCACCCTTTTCCCGGTAATTAGACGAGAATCTCAGAAGCCACAATGCTGAAGCCATCTACTACGCACACAGTGGGAACCTCTCAAAGTGATTAACAGGAAGGCCTTGCTGGATAGCAGAGGCTCATGGAAGTCAAATAAAATTAAAAAATAAAATAAAATAGGTACCTTAACCTCCAATCTACCCACCCATTGCCCACACCACAATCAGACTAGTTTAACTCACCATTGCTATTTTTCAGCAGAGGGTGGTGAGGAGAGTTTGGCTGAAAAGAGGAAGACAATAAAGACAGAAACCTACATATTGAAAGTGCATAATATGCAGCAGAATTTCCCAATATCCAGTTACCCACATACCACCTACACAAATTCCTGCCACATCTGCATACCACAAAGCTAATTATTTACATCATATTTTTAAGAGACACCTAATATCACGGCTATAAATAAAGAAAAAAATATCATCTGACATATGCACCTCCCAATAAACATAAAATATAGCTACTGATTTCTTTTTTTTTTTTTTAATAGCCACTGAAGTAGAAAGAGAATGGACATGCGGACTCTGCAGAACAGAACCCCTGGTGAGGTTGGGCCCAGAACACAGACTATCTTCTAGGTGCCCTAGTGAACAGGACAGGATGCAGAGCTCCTGTTCCCATGCGCAGCAACAGACAGACACTGAGAACAAAGGCTTTTCAGCCAGATCTAGGATAACTTTCTAGCTCCAACTGCACCCCGACTTGGGGGAGGTTTAAGCAAGTTGTTTAATCACTCTATTCCACAGAATGACAACAAACTTCCTTTTTACAGGGGCTGTAAAAAGCAAAGGACACAATGTACATAGAGCACTTAGCACTCTGCCTGCTCAATAAAAGGGACCAATTATAATTGTTGCTGCAGGTGTTGTTGTAAGTCTAAAATGAGGATAAGCAAACATATCTCCTTTACAGGATTGCTCTAAACCCTTGTTTTCAGTCAATGTTTATTAAGAGATTTGCTTACTAGGTGCTAGGCATTATGCTAAGCACTGGACATTAATTCTTGTTTGATCCTTATCTCTTTCTAGTCTCCTAATAACCCTATAAGGTTATTAGTATCCCTAATTTATGGAATAAGACAGTGGGATTTGCCCCAGGTCACTCAGTAATACATTAAGTGGGTTGGCTTCAACTCCAGTCCCTGGGAAAGCAATTAAAAACTGTGGAGAGCTGTAGGAGTATGAGCTATCTACAACAGCAACACCCTCACCTTGACTTTCATTGCTTCCTAACCACAAAATAGAACCTTAAAAGGTCAAAATTCTCCACATAGAGTAACTAAGGAAAAATCAATTAAAATAGATTTTCAAGTCTATTATACCATAAATTAAATGTAATAAATCCTTTCAACTCGGTTGATTTTCAACATACTAGCCAAAAAACTCATATTTGGAAGCAGTTGAGATTAACCATTTTCAGTACTAACATTTTAAGACTGATTAGAAAGTCCTCTGAATGAACAGGCAGCTGCAATTACTCTGCAACATTTTTATGTACCTAATAATGCTCTTAATGCTTGTCATGCAGACCAACTCTCTCCAAAGAATATTAAAATGTTCTGAACTCTCATATAATTTGTTTTTACTCCCTATTCCATGTTAGGGAGACTGTAATACTTGTATTAGTTTTTTATGAAATTTGTTTTAGCATCATGAATACCAAGTACAATAGCCTCAGAAACAGAAATAGCTCCTTCAACATCCCATGTGATGAGGAGAGTAGGAAAAAACCCATCAGTTCTTTTCAAGGGACCCTATAAACTTGCAGCTGGATTGCTAACTGACAGACAAGTTAATAACATCTCAAAGCATGGATTCTGCACATTTGTTGAAAGGCTGTGGTATTTTTTTTCCAAATTAGGGGACTATGCCAAGTAGAAAAAAATATAGATGGGTTACAAATGTTTATCTTCCCCCAAGTAAAGCTTGTTATTTGAGGTGAGGTGTGATAAAAATTACTACAACATACTTTAATTAATAATTTTCATATGAAAGTATTATGGTCCCATTCTGTACTTAAAACAAATTCATAAGAATTTGACTGAACACTACGATCTCTTATTGGGCTTGATTAACAGGAATAACTCATTTTTATTCAGATGAGAGCAGGGTAAAATGGGTTTAAACTGTACTGCAAACAACACAGCCCCATCTGCAATGCGCATTTCCACATAATTCTTTATTTACTGCCTTGCAGTTCAAGTTCTATGACTGCCAACAAACTTATCCCAACTACTCCCTAAATGCACATGCATTTTCAGTCCATTCCACTGACAAAAGCTTAATTTCTAACCCTCTCCCATATACCTTTGCTTCCCCGTTAACTGTTCACCACACCTCTAATTACCATGCCCCTCTTTCCCACTACCCCAGGTGTCCCATGAGGACACAGCAGGGAAGGTCTCATTCTCCCCTCCAACCCCAGCATCTAGCACTTTACCCCTTGCTTGATTGCAACCTGTAGACAAATTCCTAGAAGTATTATTTGCTTGGTCAAAGCTTTTGCCAAACTACCCTCCAAGGTGGCTTATATTCCTAGGATTCTGGGTTCAATTTAGATCATTTAAATACAAGATCTGGAGCAGCAATTCTCTTCTCCCGTTTTGTATATCATTTTTCCTATATTTGGGGAAAGAGAAAAGAACCTCAAATCAATTCGTGTCTCAGCAGGGTCTGCTTTTCATAAAACCAGGTGTAAAGACATGGCAGTAAACTAATAACATTTAAAAGAATTCTTGGTAACTGAATTGGCAGGTGTTTCCTGAGAATGAATCCTCTGTATACTTCTGGTTGGTGACCATAATAACCCAGTGAAAGCCACTAATTTGGCAGAACACAGACTGTGACTGAAAGGGTCAACCAACTGTTCCATATGTAAAAAACAACCACTATTATTGCAGTTCTGTTTCTAGAACATGGCATTATGTTCAATAAATAATTGTTGAATGAATGACTGTTTTTGTTTAGTCTCTTCCTTGACTGCCAGTTCCCAAGAGTATTAGAAGGATAAAGTTCTGGCTCTCTGGTAGGAATTATACAAGGTAATGAGGAATTTTTTTTTTGAAACCCTTCCAAGCAAAAAAACTACAATCCAACTCAAAAATTTTAAACTCAGTCTAGGGAAAATGGCCCAAAGTAATGGCAGAAAGGAGAGGAAAAAGTGAGAATCGAAAAATTATGTGATCTCGGGGCCGGCCTGTGGCTCACTCGGGAGAGTGCAGTGCTGATAACACCAAGGCCACGGGTTCGGATCCCATATAGGGATGGCTGGTTTGCTCACTGGGTGAGCATGGTGCTGACAACACCAAGTCAAGGGTTATGATCCCCTTACTGGTCATCTTTTAAAAAAAAAAAAAAAAAGAAAGAAAAATTATGTGATCTTAATTCAAAATAGCCAATGTTTGGAGCCACCTCTGTGCCTTACATGCTAGGTGACTTGGGCAATTCCATGTTCTTGGGCTGGATTCTTCATCTCTAAAATGGGGGTCATACACCTACTAGTTAGGATTTTTGAGATTAAAATGCATTGTATATAAAATGCTAGCACACTTCCTGGGCCATAAAATGCTGGCTGCCTTTCCGTTCCAAGAGTCACTTTTCAAACTCTAATTATCTGATTTAATAAAATCATGGTAATAAAGCTCCTAAAAGGGGGAAAGCAGGTAAAAATTAAGATGTATTTCAGTGCTATTAAGCTAAATACTTGAGACAGACATTTTAAAGTTTGTAAGAAATTTGGGGTAAGGTTTTAATTTAAGACAAATAAAATGCTAAGTATGAAAAGTAATGACAAACTAAGAGCATCTGAAAATGTGGAAAATCACAGGAAAAGACTTCAGCTTTAGCTGTAATTCTAAAAATGCCTATTGTCTTATTCTGTGTCAAGTCACCCTGAAATTGTTCTTACTAGACATATGAGTAATATCTGTTCAGACTTCCTACAAGAGCAAATGATAGCTTTGACGATTATTTTCTTGACATACAACTACTGGATATCTAATAGGTATTTGTGGACAAGGCATAAATTATTTTTAAAACATACATAATGCCTTTGTTAAATAAAAAATGTATTCTTGCAAAGTAGCCACTTTAGGGGCACATGTGATAAAGTGAGATTCAATGTAAAGATTTGGGCTGTGGCTATGAACAAAACAGATCAGATCTGAAAAATCTCATCTTACCAGTTCACTGACGTTGAAGATAAATTTTACCTTTTGGGTTCTTATACGTGGCTGGCCTAGGAAAATCCCAGTCAGTTGTATTTTAGAGGCCCTGTCTAATTTTCGTGGTGTGTGCATTACATTTTCCTTCAAGCAAAACACAAAGTTCAGTAATGCATTTAGTGCCCAAGTGTGCCACATGGCACATTAACAAGTAGAAAATCGATTATCACCTCAAGGCAAGGTGATAGGAAATGATCTCATAATTGATCGTCTTAGAAATGTATTCGTCAATCAGCCCTTCTAATGAACAAGGAAGCTTGATGGAATCACAGTGGCCCCAGGGGGAGATCTGCCCTGAGAAAGAGAGTGTGTGGCTCTGTGAACCAAGCAACAAGCATGCTCACATGGTGGTTCTTACCAGCTTAGAAACAAGTCCTCGGGCTTCCTGGGCCTCAGTTTCCTCCACTGTAAAACAGGAAAGAGTTCAGAAATATGTCCTGGCTGATCCTTTCGCATTAAGGGATTCATAATAAATTTTACAGTTCCACTGAACTCCAAAAGGAATTATTTATACCTTTTTTCACACAGTTTAGACAATAACCAATGAATCCAGATATTTCACTAGACTATATTTTTATTTTGGATAGCCTACTTAAATTTCACATGGTACCCCACATTTGCACCTAAGTGTGAAGAAGAGCTGGCATTCGTCACGGGGAGTGATTTGTTCCTTCTAAGACCAATCTGCTTTCTGTTCATTGGCCCTGCTGACACAGATGTACATGGAGTGTGTGGTGCTTTTCCTTGCATGAAAAGGACATGCCTCCTGTATCAGTCTGTTTCTGTTGCTTGTAACAAAACACATGGAACAGGGTATTTTACAAAGAAAATGAAATTTATTGCTTACAGTTTCTGAGCTGGGAAGTCCACAGTCCAGGGAACACGTATGGTGAGGACCTTCTTGAGATGGTGACTTCAGTGATGCAGGGTATCACATTGCAAAATAGCAGAGCAGAGAGAGACACTAACCTCTTCATTTACTCTCCTTTTAAAGCCTTCCAAACCATGCTCGTGACCACCATTTTTAATTCATTCACTGTAGCGTGTCACTATAATCTAATCACCTCTTCAAGGCCCGACATTTCAATTACCATAATAGAACTTCCCACCCCCAACAGTTATAGTGGGATTAAGTTTCAGGGGACATTCAACGCAAGGCACCTCCTGGGGTCTGCCCCTGTATGACAAGCTTGCAGCTGAAGACAGTGCTTTAGAGAACTGTGAGCAAGGTAGGAACTGGGACTGAATACATCTGGGTTTATATACATAGGAGAGAAAAATCATCTTGAAGGCCAGGGAAGTCGCTTTGAATACCTGCCAGGCTCACCATATGGGTCAGCATGCTCCCTGCCTCCCCTCCTGGAGGTGTTGGCCCAAATGTTAGCATCATTGAGGCTTACTACATTCTGTACAATGTGTCCTACCCCCTTACACTACTATCTATTTTGTTCCCATAACATGGATAATTTTCTAACATACTATGTAACTTATTGTATTTATTATTTATTATCTGCACCCACCCCATACACATGCACTCACACAGACACACACTACAATGTCAGCTGCACAAGGGCAGGTGGCTACTGTCTGGTATGTTTACTGACATACCCCAAGCACCCAAACCACTGCCTGGCATGTAGCAGGGGCTCAAAAGCTCTTCAATGAATAAAGAAATGATGTCCGTTTGATGATTATTTTTTACCATATGGAACAGCTGGTTGGCCCTTTCAGTCACAGTCTGTGTTCTGTCCAATTAGTGTCTTTCATTGGGTTTTTATGGTCACCAACCAAAAGAGTACAAAGGATTCATACTCTGAAAACACCTGCTGATTCAATGAGGTACCAGGAATTCTTTTAAATGTTATTAGGAGTTTACTGCCATGTCTTTACACCTGGTTTTATGAAAAGCAGACCCTGCTGAGACGAGTTGATCTGAAGTTCTTTTCTCTTTTCCCAATGTAGGAAAAATGATACACAAAATGGGAGAGAACTGACGCTCCAGATTTTGTATTTAAATGATCTAAATCAAACCCAGAATCCTAGAAAAATAAGCCACCCTGGAGGGCAGTTTAGCCAAAGCTTTGACCCAGCGAATGATACTTGTAGAAATTTATCTACAGGTTGCAATCAAGCAAGTGAAACGTTTTTGAGAATTTCACTGCATCAATGCTTGTATTAGTGAACAACTAGAAACAATCTAAATGTCTAACAACCTGGGTTTATTACGCAAGCTGTTTATAGCCATATCATGGGAACATCTACAGCCACTAACATAGAGCTAGAGAGAATGGTCAAATGACATGGAAAGGTATTCACAAGGTTCGCAAAAACAATGTGCTGAGATTCAATTTTTGGTGAGACAGAAAGGAAAAGCTCAGGGAAAAAAAAGAACTGGGAGGATATTTCAGAAATGTTCATGATAAGTCTATCAGAAACTAATACTTGATGAAAAATCTCCTTTTTTATTGTCTGTATTTTCTAAATTATTTTTATAATAAAGAGAAACTATTTTTGAAGATGAGATACATAAGAATATATATTGATTTGGAATGAAACTATCTGAACATTTAAATTATGATTTCCACACCAATAAATCTATTGTCCTTACCATACACATATATCAAAGACATGTTTAACAGCACCCTCCTGAGAAAAAAGCAAATTCTTTTTTTTTTTTTTTTTTTTTTGTCTTTTGTCTTTTTCCGTGTCCGGCAACGGATCGCAACCCTCAGTGTCGCGCCCGTACCGGACCGGGGACCGGCAACGGGATTGCAACCCTCGGTGCTGCTCCCCCAGTGAGCGGGAACCGGTCTGTATGTGGGATCCGAACCCTCGGGCGGGAGCGCCGCCGCGCTTCCCAAGCGGCGCACTATCCAGTGCGCCACCGGGCCGGCCCTTAATTTTTATTTTTAAAGATAACTTATTATACATACATGTGGGTTACAACGTTGATTTTCAATGGTTGTGTGCAATGTGTGATGGTTAAATCAGGACAGTTAGCTTATCCGGGATCCGAACCCTCGGACGGGAGCGCCGCCGCGCTTCCCAAGCGGCGCACTATCCAGTGCGCCACCGGGCCGGCCCGCAAATTCTTGAACTAACACAAACACTTCAGTTCATAGATTACTAACCCAAGAAACCATCTTATAAAAGAACAGAAGTGATCAGTAAAATGAATTAAGATGTTTACGTGACTGGGAAAACACAGTAGCTAGAAATATACGTAGGAACATGTTTTTCACATCTGATTCCATCAGTTAACTGAAATGCATTTAGTAACCCCATCCACCATCTCTCACTATAAATAACATAGGCTTTACCCTGACTGCCTCCACAATGTGCCTGCAGGGGCCTAGCCTCTACCAGCGGCCAGAGAAGCGACATCACACTATACAAGGAACCCCTGGATGGTTTCAGCAGCAGCGAAAACATGTGCACACCTCGTTCACCTGAACTTTCATTGCCTGGTGCAGAGAGAAGAAACAAAGCATCAGGGCTGAGTGCTTTTTTAGATAGGCTGAGGAACAGTGAGTGGTTTCTTGTCAGAGAGAAGGAAGGGGTTTCTGAGGCTTGGGTTTTAAGATACTGTTCTGCACTGAGTCTCTGGACCACTTGGGGGACATGGCATGAATAGAGTCTAGTCTCTGAGGAAAATGTGCTTTGTTTCATGAGGCACACCATGAAACCATCTTTGCTTCTTCTACTCATGCCAACCCCAGACCGTCCAGTTCCTGCTCCCTGCTCACCCCCTCACCAAAGTAGTTACGGTCATTCATGAAGTAGAAACTACCAAGCCTGTTTAATACTGTCACAGGCTCTCAAATTCTTCTCAAGATTTTGGTACTTCAGGAAAATGGGTTCAAGTAAAGACAAGAGGATGTTCTGACCTAACAATATGCTCTCAAAACAGATGAGGCGGGAGACTACCCAAACTACAGATAAAATCCCTGACTTGGTGGCTGCTCTGGGTGAGAAGCAAATCATGCACCAACTGCCAGAAAGGGACAGCCAGCCCAAGGGCATGCTCAGAGCCCCTAACATTTCTGGAGCTTCAGAACCACTCTCAGGGTTGGAACTGGGAGAGAAGAAACAGATTCCCTCTGGGAAGCTGAGTTGATTCTTGTAGCACTTGCTTCTGGAAAGTCCCTGTGGGGTTGGGAAGATTTTTTCTCATGCAATCTGCCCCTGGAGCCAGTTGCCTTGAGGACCACTAGGTACCGCCTTTAATCAATCTGCTGGCCATTTTACCCAACTTCTCTGTTCTATACTATATTTCAGAGGATGGAACAAGGCAAATGATTAGGAAACCAAAAGGGGGCTTATTTCCAGTGGGGGAAAATTTTTAAGCATGAAAGAAAACAATGAATGAAGTTGCAACAAATGCAAAACTTTCCATAATGGTGAATAAGGAGTTAGGAATCTGAGTTCCCGCTGGCTGCAAAGACCAGAGATGCCCAGAGAATATGTTTTCTGCCCCGCAAACTGAGGCTGAAAGTCCAGCCTACACGTCCTGCCATCAATTCTTCAGGAAGCTCATCCTTTCCTAAGGAGGACAGATAGGCTGGGGCTGTTCACTCTTGATGTATGGCTGACATCTCAGTCCCCGCTGCTCACTCCAATACAGTGTAATTTCTGTCAGGATTCCCTGAGCTATAAACGTCCCCTTTTACTGGGAAAGGGCCACTGCCCCAAGGGCACCGTGAGTTGAGAAACTGATCAGAAATCAGCAACCCCTAGCAGGGGTCAGGGCTCAGACGGAGATTTTGAGGAGGAAGAACTACTCTCTCATGTGGGACTTGGTATCACAGTTTAGTTCTTAAATGAATTATGACTGTGAAGAGTCCTCAAAAATAAAGCCAGAAACATTCACTGCCTTGTCACATCAGCCACAATTTAGGCTATATCTTTGGTTCTGTTTTCTTCAAGGGCAAAAGACTGTAATTCATTTCTGTTCTCTAAGTTATTCAGAGAGAAAAAATAATGTCAGCTGCTTCCAGGAAGACAGAAAGTTTTTTAATGGGAAGAATTCAATAAATCCTTCTGTCAAGATGTCTTTCTCTTGAATCACACTCAGAGGGATTTGCACTTTAATACCACACTAAAGCAAACTTTGTTTTGGAGGAGTGGTAGGTATCTTACAATTAGGGTGTTCATTTACAAAAATGATATATACAGTGTTCAATAGTAAAAGATAAAAGCAACACTTTCAATAAACCAATTTTTTAAAAATTAGTCCCTTATTTACCCATATGCTTGTCCTGTAACTAGCCACACTGCTAAGAGAAGTGTGTGCCCGTTCTCCAGTGCAGTGGCTCTGGAACTTGAGCCTGCATCAGAACCACCCGAGGGGCTTAAATCAGATTTCTGAGCCCCACTCCCCAGTGTTCCTGATTCTGTGGTTCTTGGGTGGTGCCTAAGAATTTTGCATTTCTAGCAAGTTCCCAAGTGATGCTGATGTTGCTTGGTCCAGGGACTATAATTTTAGAAGCACTGCAATTAAAAAACCCCAGATCCACCCAACTAACCCATATGCCATCAGAATGGTCCTGGCAAGAAACACGCACAAAGACCTGTTCCTTATTTGGTCCTGGTCAGAAATGCACCTGGTCACTGGCTTTCAGTCCCCTACATCAGGTCACAGCTTCATTATTGTCTATCACTGCCTTCCTGCATACAACCTCAGATCCAGAAGCACAGATGTTTTGAGGGCAGCTGCAAACCAAAACCATAAAAGCTGTAGGAGAGATATGTCCCTCCCATTCCTTCTCCTTTTCCCCCAACCCAGCCCTCATAAGCTGAAATCCCTCAGGGGCATACAAGAATGAAAGCTTTATACCAGCCAGATTTTGATTTAAATCTTTCCCTACCATTTATCCATAGTTGGTTCCTGGACAGGTTTATAAACCTGTGGGCCTCAATTTCCTTATCTACCAAACTGAGATAGCAGTATTTACATCATAGAGCTTTGTGCATAAAGTGCTTAGCACACTGCCTAGCGTATGGAAAGCCCTCAGTAAAACTGGAAGCCGTCTGACTTTTCCTTTCTGGGGAAGCACCTGGCATAGTGGAGAAAAGCACTGATATCAGACAACCATGGACTGAAACTCCACTCTGCTACTCATTAGCTTTGTGATCCTGAGGAAATCCACCCACTTCTCAAAGCTTTATCTGTAAAATGGAGAAAATAATGGTGCCTACCTGATGGGTAGATAAAGACTAAATAAGGCCACACAGATTCCTGGCCCATACCAAACTGTCCAAACTTAGGGATTAATACCGTTAGAATAGTAACAGAGTTGGGTTGGATTTTAGAGATATTTTAGTCCCACACCTTCATTTAATAGCTAAGAAAATTGGGGCTCAGGGGAATGAGAGCTGTGCCCAAGGTCCTGGCCTTCTCCTGAACTGCGCAGTGCTCCTCCTGCATGAGTGCCCCGACGGAATCGTAAACTCTGCTCATGTTCAGGAATCAGCGTGCTCACGGAGCCGGGGCATGCCCAGGCTAGCCAGGTACACAGCAAGACAAAGATGAGGATGGGAACAAAACCTCAGGCACAGAGCTCTGCTGAAAAGGGTGCAGTAGGTTTTAATAAACTATTTTCTTTCCCACTGGTTAGGGGGAGAGAAAAGCAAACAAACAAATGAAAACCAACAGGGTCTTTCCTGTCCAGCAAACTCTCCCAAGGGTTAACTGTGTGTTAGTGACTGAGTTCAGAAAGGTAAAACAAAGCATAAAAAAGTATATATTAGATATGTTTAACTTCCCCAGTAGCTACAGCATTCTATATTTATAGTCCACCAAAACCATCCTTTGCTTTTATAATTTTGAAAATGCCAGTCCCCAAATCTGAGATTATTGTCTCAGTAGGGATGACAAAGAAAAGCCCCTTTCCAAATTCACTCAAATCACTCATGATATTGGACAGATTACATTTCCTAAAACTGGTGTTTTTAAAATGAGAGTGAAAGAGAGAACTAGGAAGACAGGGAAAAATAAAAGGACAAAAAAAGTGGTCTTATTATTATTATTATTATTTTTTTGTCTTTTTTCGTGTCCGGCAACGGATCGCAACCCTCAGTGTTGCGCCCGTACTGGACCGGGACCGGCAACGGGATCGCAACCCTCGGTGTTGCGCCCACACCTCGCTCAGCCAGTGAGCGGGAACCGGTCTGTATGTGGGATCCGAACCCTCAGCGGGAGCGCCGCTGAGCTCCCAAGAGGCGCACTGTAGCAGTGCGCCACTGGGCCGGCCCAAAGTGGTCTTATTATTTTGACAATATGTCTTCCGTTGCAACTGGAATCAAATTCAATAAATGCTGATACTAAAAGAATATAAAAATCCTCACCTTAAAGTTTTAATATAACTTAGTGACCTATCAAAATGCTCTAATATACATTTAAAATGAAAGGCGATGCCACTTTTTAATTTATAAGATAAAATAAATCTGGAGAAACCAGTCAGAAAATACCTTTACACAACTTTACTAAACTGAATTTTTTTTAGCAGTGACTATGCTCTTCAGGAAAAAGAAAAGGCATCTTAGTGGTTAAGCTGTAATATTCCAACCATTTCTCCCTGAAAGTGGAGGCATCATGAATTGCTACAGTTCAGAAAGAATGCCCCACAGAATCCTGGAATGAGTTTTGAATTCTTTTTTAAAATGGATTCTGTTGGCTTAAAACAAAGGAGGCAAGTCAGCAAGAAAGATTTGCTGGGAAATTGGTGGAACATTCATCTGATAACAGGGCGTTTATAAGACAGACGAAAGGGTAAATGATGTAAAACAAATTTCACTGTGAACTCAGTATTGTCTGTGACTACAGTCAGAACAAAGAAAGTGCTGCAGAGAAGCTACTAGCCTGTGAACCTCTATCTGCCTGATTGAAGCTATGGATAAGCACAGCACTTTAGCCATCCAAAAACAAAGTAAAATGGTGAGGCAGTTGCTTAGAAAAGCTGAGTGGGGTCCCCCACATTTGGGAAATAGCTTTGAGCTTTGACTGGTGATGCTATACAACGAGCCAATCACGATTCCTGAATACTGGCACACATACTCAATGTTACTAAAAACTGAAGACACATTTCCTACATCATCTCAAAGTAAAGATCCTAAAGCAAACTTACCTATTCTTTCAGTCTATAATTTTAAACCAGAATGGATTTAATACTTTTTTGCCTTTATTTATCAAAAGAAATAAAGAAATTGTTTTTAGGGCTCAGCCCTACACTATTAGGCTTGAAATAAATCCTCAGACTGTTTCTTATTTGCTTGCTTTACTCCCTAAATTTCCATCTGCCCCAAAGACAACAAGAAAAATTTTGTAGCTGTTTATGTGGTTTTGTGCCCAGGGACATAGGTAAGGAACACCAGCTAAATCAGGGACATTTTGCTAGAATGTATTAGTAGTGTGCTTTTAGCAGTCACAGCTAAAGATTCAGAGAATATTAATCCTATAATCTTCCCAGTTAAAGTAGAATATTCATATTATTCTTTATATTATATATTCTTAATAAATAATATTACTATATATGTAATATAAATAATATTATATATTACGTTGTAATGTATTAATATATAACTATTGATATATAAATACTATATATACTGTAACATACATTATAGTTCACAGATAAAACATATGTTATATATAAATATACACACATGCACACAGTTAATATTTTTTTCCGGGGCATCTATTGTACTTTCACTGAATTTTATCATTTCATCCTCATCCTTGCAATAAGCACTTACTAAAGAGGAGTTATGAGCCAAGTATTTGCTCATGTAACTATTCATTTTCTTAGCAATTATTCTATATCAATAGCTCTCACAGTGTAACCTGGGGATTGCTGAGACCCTTGAAGAGGGCCTGAGAGCCCTAGTTACCTGCATGCTAACACGAAGACATTTATGCCTTTACTGCTCACGTTCCTTCGTGACTGTGCAATGGGGTTTCCACAGGTCATGTGACATGGGATGCCACTGTTCTGAGGGCTGACAGAATGTGTGCTTGCATGTACTTGCTTTGATGGCATCTCAATTTTAATTTCTAACAAGTTAAATATCAATAGACATAGCCTATACAAATAAAAGCCCATATTGGGATCCCCAATAATTTTTAAGAGTATAAAGTGCTGAGATTAAGAAGTTTTTTGTTTTTTGTTTTTTTCCCTTTTTGTCTTTTCTTGTGACCGGCAACGGATCGCAACCCTCAGTGTCGCGCCCGTACCGGACCGGGACCGGCAACGGGATCGCAACCATCGGTGTTGCTCCCGCACCTCGCTCAGCCAGTGAGCTGCCGGTCTGTATGTGGGATCCGAACCCTCGGCGGGAGTGCCGCCGCGCTTCCCAAGCGGCGCACTGTAGCAGTGCACCACCGGGCCGCCCCGAGATTAAGAAGTTTGAGAATCCCTCTTCTAGACCACTGGCAATAATTTCTTCTGCTGCTACAATGATTTGAGAATAGTGATTCTTCAGTGTCTTTTGGAACTCTTAGCCTTCAAAATCAGTACTCTCAGAGAAAACATCTAATTAAGAAAGTACAGCAGTAATAGCTCAATTAAACAACCTTACTGGGTGTGGTGGGGTCAAAGCAGGGAGGAAGGAAGTTGTCAGCTATAAAAATGAAAACATTTAAAATGGCTATTCAATGTCACAGTCTCCTAATGCCTCAATGCAAGATGAATCTTTTAAATCCAAAACATACTTATTTGGGGTTATCCTGTGGTTGGGGTTCCACTGCCTTTATAAAAAAAAAAAAAAGAGGACTGTACTCTGAGTCTAGAAAAATTGATACTGAGTCTGTTTATTCTGCACATGGGACGGACACTGGTTAGGAAGAATGCCAGCTTTCAGAAAAAAGTCTTTGGCTGGGTTTATGAGAAATCGGAGGAAAATAATCCTTCCCGTAAATCAGAGCAGCAGAGTGGGAACTTCTGGATTATTCTCTAACAGTCCAGAAAAGTCCATTAAGTGTCTGATGCATCAAAGCACTAAAGCCATTTGCTCCCTCAGAGTAGAGAATGGGGGAGAACGTAGAAGAGATTCCATTTTCAGCATATAGTATCAAAATCAGAAAATCAGAAGAATTATTACATTCTTCCCAAAAGCCTGAACTCCCCTTTGTCACCGTACATCCTTTGTGTCCAGATTTTCCTCTAAGGCACCATATATCACCTCAAACAATTTTTTATTCCTTCCACTTTACTTAGTCAAGACATACCTATTGAATTAAACATTTCAAACAAATTCCTTTATCCTATCTAATCTCTTATAAGGATGTTTATTCATTTCTGATCTGTTCCTAGCATTTTGCCTTCATCTATAAAAGTGTCATTCCATGCATTTTCAGAATATTATCAGAGGGGTCATTACTCCAGCACTTATTGACACAATGCTGATTCTTCCAGGTCCCACGTGATGCTGCTAGTTCATTTCTAATTTACTACCTACGTTAGGCCCTTGATGTTAGACAGAAAGATATCTTGCCTTTTTTTTTTTCTCTTCCCTTTATTATCATGGTCTCTAACAAGTCCTGCTTGAGGTATTAAATTAGTTTGCTTCTCTTTATCAAAATAAATCACTGTTTATTTCTAACCAAATGCACTACTATCTCTCCTGTTTTTCTGTTATTTTTCCCACAAAATCTTAAGTTACCGTAGCCTAGAAATTTTAATAGACTGCCATTTCATCCCATTTTGGAGTTTTTGCCTGGATCTTCAGAATAATTTTCCAGTTACGGGATAATGTTTCTGTCAAAGTCAAAGTCAATTTGCATTAATTTTACATGCAGGAATTCTATAACACACCAAATCATACCTACTGAACTAAAACAAGCAAAACTACAAATTAATTGTTCCTTTTATTTACTTGCTTACAAAACACATAAAAACTAATCCTCCAAATAGACATGGGTTTGTTTATTTGAAGGTTTTCTACTTTGTTCTTCAGTGTTTTATTAAATTTTTTATTTAAAACATTTAAATATTAAAATAATTTATCTTAACTATAAGGTATCTTAATTCTGCTGTAATAATAATGTATCTTAACTCTGTTCCCAATGTAATTGCCTGTTTGCACGTATCTCTGCATTGGCTATTTGGGTAGGCAGAATACCATACTCCTTCTAGAATCTCCATAGTCCCTCTGTGAGATCCCTAAGAAACATGAGAGTTTGACTGGAAGAAACCTCAGAAATTTACTGAAAGCATCCAGCATTACTTGAGCTGTGCCTGGGAAAACTTTAGTAGCAGTCATTTCCTAATAATCTTATTTTATCATGAAAATAGAAGGGGCAGAGATATATGAGAATTAAAAACATGTCATAAAACAGCATTGCTCTAGCAGTAAAAACTCTTATCAGAAATGCACTGAAGGGGGTCGGCCCGGTGGCGCACTGCTACAGTGCGCCGCTTGGGAGCGCGGCGGCGCTCCCGCCAAGGGTTCAGATCCCACATACAGACCGGCCGCTCACTGGCTGAGCGAGGTGCGGGGGCAACACCGAGGGTTGCGATCCCGTTGCCGGTCCCGGTCCGGTACGGGCGTGACACTGAGGGTTGCGATCCATTGCCGGTCACAAGAAAAGACAAAAAGGAAAAAAAAAAAGAAATGCACTGAAGAAAAATGATCAGAATACTCATTCAGTTTTCAAAAGAGCCAGTATCTTTGTGTTAGAATCATTTGCCCAGAGACTGGTCAGATGGAAATACGTCATTCAAAAGTCATGGTTTAAAAAGAAAATGTTCTTAATGTCTATAAACTGTTTTTTAGTTTATTTGTCTTTGTTTCAGAATTTCTTTAACTTTCTAATTCATTAACTCAATGTTCAAAAATAAAATGCACCTGTGAGCACTTTTGTTAAATGAACAACTTCAGTTTTCATTATTTTAATTTTTTCACTGTAACCATTTTGCCATTAATTTATGCTCGTACACATTCTCATTAAGTTATTCTTATCTTGTCTGTTCTCACTGGCCAACATGTTCACACTTTCTCTCCATCTCTTGCTATCTTTTTTAGCAGTGGTTCCTATCTCTTCTCTGCAAGTTTAAATAGTTTCTGTGTATTTTTGTGGGATTCTTTCCTTTACCCAAAATAGGTTGTTGGGGAAAGGGGGAGGAGTAGAAGATAGGAAAATGGTTATTTTAATTTTAAATTTTAAAAATATGTTAATTTACTCACCTTGCCCCAACACACGGGAATCTTTCAATGAACTTTTTGAAGTACCCTTATATTTAGGAGAAAATTTAGTGTTTAAGTTCATTTTGCAATACTCAGGACACACTGCCATTGACCTGGCTTTATATGAATATGAATATATTAATATTACCTGAATGTCATCTGTGTGCCTTCATCAGCACTCCAGCCTCGGGTCCTGCCTTGACCACTTCTGTGAGGACCACTCACTGCCCCCAAGAATTGGAAGAAAGGGGCATTCTCTTTCCACTTGGCTTGTGCTATTGGATACACGAGGACAGAACTTTGAAAAGCACACTAGTTCCTATAACTGAAGCTTCCACGACGGTAATACAGGACACACTAATACGTGTGGTGCTGTTCACACTTCCAGAGTGATTTCGTTAGAGCATATTCCAAAATTCCCCTCCTTTCATTTCTCAGGGATACCTCCCCCCACCCCCGGCTTCAAGCACATTTTAGACTCTGAGTAACTGAGCTTTGTGGACAAACCCCTTTGAACTAGAGCTTTGAAGCCAAGTCATCGCCCCAGGCATGAAACAAGATGAGAAGTAAGCCTTTAATAACTAATTTAACCAAACCCTGCCTTTTTTCAGAAGCCAAGATTCTGTATCCAGAAAGCCCCCTTTTTTTGCTTTCTAAAATGTCATCTGCCAACCTGTGTCCTCACCTCATTGTTACAGCTGGCCCTTCCAGCCTGTGGTCAGCTCCCACCGTCCTCTCTCTGCCCACCCCTCTGCAGCACTTCGCCACCATGTGGACCTTCTACCATTCTGGGTGCCATGCTCACACCCACCACAGTCAATCATCCAACACAAATACACAGACAGGAAGACATCATCTTAGATTTCTCACACGTCTGATGGTGGTGTCCACATGTCACACTGGTTTCTGCCAGGTCAACGTCTATTTTCACGGACAGTGTTCAGAGTGACGATGATGCTCTATCTTACAAGACTAATTTCATAATCACAGTCCATTCAGATGTGAGGCTGAAGAGCATTACTGAATATAAACATGACCTGGGTTTTATTCTGTGGCATTACTGATGTGAAAAATCAAACATATGCTAGCCATCCTTAGTTTGTTTTACATCTATGGGACACAGATAAGAATCTATGAGGAGATTAAAAACACTGATTGATCCCTTTCGGAAGCAAGTTAAAAATACAGATTTTGAAAAGAAAGAAAACCTCTTGTCATGTTTTGTAAAGAAACAAATCCTCAAAGTTTTTCTTAATCTCTTGACCAGGAATAAAATTAAAGAGAAATGGACAGAATATATGCATATTTGAGTGGAGTATACAAGAGAACTCCATTAAAATATCAAAGAGCTCTATTGTGCCATCCAGATCCTAATTATGAGAATCAACTGCCCATTTTATGGATAATATCGTAGGTTTGGAAACTTCAGTCTGCTCCAGCTGGGTCACAAGGAAAACAGATGAAATTAGTAGGTCATACCAGGACTTAAAGTATAAGCTTTAAGTAAATTTATGGGTTTTTGTCTATTTGGCACCTTAAGAAGAATTCAAGGAAATCAGGTCCTTGCAGCTGAGCCATTAGATTGTATAGCCTCAGCATGCAACACAAGTGAAGCTGGTCTCCCTCCCTGCAAGGGCCCCAGAATCCCGTCTGTCACCTCTTCCTCCCAACTCTCACCTCAGGACACCTCCTTCATACCAGGTACTGCCTGAGGGCTTCCTGGCTCTCTGGAGCCTCACAGCAGCCCTTCCGAATAGGGATTACGCTACCCCATTTTAGAGTTGCAGTAAATGCGGCCTAGAGCAATTATCCAGCATGGTCAATAAGTAACAAAGCCAGCAGCACAATCGAGTATGTCTACTTTCTAAGTTCTCATTCTTTACAGAACGCCATGCCACCCATGCGATCTCTCTATGTCAACTGTACCACGCAAAAATAAGATGTATCCTTAAAGTTCACTTAAATTTTTTAAAGTTTCACTTAAAAACAGTATTGCTACTAATACATTGATTTCACAGGATTCTGAATGGATATCCACTTGTTGTGGTAAGACGGTGAGAATAAATAACAATTACTGTTTTCATTGATCGTATAGGCATTATTTTCCAGAAATATTTATTTATATAAAAAACTTAAGAAGAATGTCAGTTATACAATAAAGTGGTTTTATATATTTAAAAAAGGAGCATACATACATACAACGTAAAAAAGCAGAATGGCAACAAATATTTATGAGTGGTAACTGCTTCATGCTCATTTAGTCTGCACTCTGTGAGTTAGCTACTTATTATCAGCATTCCGCTTTAACGGAGGAGGAAAATGAAGCACACAGAACCTCGCTGATTTGCCCAAGATGGTTAAGTGGTGGCACTGATATCCAAATCTTGGTGATGGGAATCTGCCTGGACTGTTAACCACTGCACTGACATTCAAGGAACTGGCTCTGGTTATTCAGATGTCAGAAGAGACCTCAGAACTGAGCAGGGATGGGGAGGCACTCTTGAGAGAGCCTCCCCCTGCCTGCAGGGCCTAGAGTCTTGGGAACAGTAGGGGCAGGACAACAGAATGTGGATTTCAGCTCTGCCTTTGGTGGCAGTACAGCCCTTGATACCCTTCCTTCCTCCTCCTGAGAGAGATAACAAGAAACAAATAGGACTGGGAAAAGAGCAAACACAGAAAATTCCTAAATTAGAAAATACCTAAATTTGTGCATTTAGTTACAGAGTAGTAGGAGGCATGCTGGATATAAACCTGCTCACAGCTTCATACACAAATATTTGGGGGGGGGGGGTTTATGATAATTAGAATTTATCTAGTTAATCTAGTATCCCCATTTTAAAAAGCAGAAATTTACTACCAAAGATGCTGAATTGGTACACTCATAAATGACTTAACAAAACTCAGAAGCTGGTTCTTTCTAAAGAACTCAGAACTCAGTCACTTTAAAATATTCACTATGAAAAATTTCAGACATACATAAAATGTTGGAGAACAGTAAAATGAAAATAAACCCCCACAAACCCTTCAATAATCATCGAGATTCTACCACATATACTATTTGCTTCACTTACTGTACACTTAAAAATTTTTTGCTGAAGTATTTCAGAGCCAAGTCCCATTTGTCCTAAAGCTGTCATTTACCCGTATCTGCTTTAATATTATGCTTCTGTAAAAAATATGGACATTTTCTTATACAACCACAATTTTATCATCATGCCTAATAAAACGAAGAATAATTACTTGGTATTCATACTCAAATTTCACTGATTATCTAAAAATTACCTTTTTTTAAAAAAAAAAAACTTTTTTGTTGTTGTTCAAAGCAGGATCCAAACAAGGGACATACACTGCATTTTGCCTCTTCTAGCTTTTTATCTAGAACAGCCCCCCCCCCCCCCGCTTCCCCTTTTTCTCATGCCATCAACTCAATGAAGAAACTAGCTCAATTACACAAATCATTTTTATTCATTTCATGCCCCCAATTATTTGCTTTGTGTATCAGAACACAATGGACCTGACCCATACCTTCCAGCCTCAGAACAAGTTTTTCCGTTCCCTTACTTTTTGTCTTCAAAGAGGAAAACAACAAAATGAGACACACCACAGGGGCAGCTGTTTTTTGTCTTCCAGAAGTTATCTACATTACTAAGGACCAAACATGTCTGTTATTACAATGATACTTAATTATAATGGGAAGCACACTGAAGTCCTATTTGAGAGACTGGTAGGAAACCAGCCAACCCACCCCATTGCCCCATTACAAAGGAGACAACCGTGCCAAACCTGGGTAATTCTCTACAGAACAGAGCTGCCCATTGTTAATTATGGAGCTTGGGGAATTAGCAGGCTAACAGACGACTGTGATGCAGGGGGAAATCAGTTTGCTGGATCATAGAATGTGCTTCAGCTCATTTTCTTTTAATTATTTATGATGAAGCTCTGTTGCATGTTTTGTAATAATAATGAAGTCTCACTAACATGAAACCTCACTGCAGCAGGGCACAGCTATTAAATCTTTGCTGAGAGCATGACAAGGGAGCCAAGGTTTTTTGTGACTAGCAAGGACCATCAGGTCCATAGAGAGAAAAGAGAGAATTGGACAACTCCAAATGGCAAATCCGATTTTGTCAGTGAAGCCTCAAGGGGCAACCTGACCCTGGAGGGGCCTTCTGCTTTCTGCTCCCTCTGGTCCGCCCTCATGCGGCTTGCCCTCCAGTGCTGGGCTTGTGCCAAAGATTGACAGGCCTTGACAGCAGCCCCAGGCAAAGCGTCCTGTGGGCATGTTCCCTGAGCTGCTCATTAAAATCATCTTCTTTTAACACTCCTGATTTATATTCTACAAACTAAAACACCAAAAAAGGTAGGTATGTATGAGTGGACTGAGGCCATCCACTCAGGATCTGGGTAACGGCTGAACATGCCCAACATGGCCGGGTCCACACCGTGAGGCTGGAAGGTCCGGGGCGGCCTCTGGTCCACTCTTTATTACCACACTTACTCATCCACACACACTGCTGTATTCCAGACATGACCATCACTAAAAATGAGTAGTGAACAATTTAAACGGTTTTCTCTGAAAACACAAAAAGCAATCCAAGCAATCCTTCATTTAAAATAACGTGAATGGTAAGGAGGGCCAAGAAGGTGTGATGAGAAAATTCATTCAGGATTATCACGTCTATGGAAGAGTGACATCTTTAGAGGCAATAAAATACAGCCACTCCTAATCAACTGGAGGCCAGCTGTTCTGTCACCGGATAATCCAGGTCACTGACTCTCTTTCTCTCCAAACTGCAGTCATTATCTCACATGTTGTGCATTTCTGTTACTTAATGCTAGTAAAAGACGATATATTACATACTTGCTACCATTCCTCTCCAACAACTAATGAGTTCCTGGGGAACAATGACTATGCATAAATCAGCCAAGAGCTTTGCCCACAGAACACACTCAATAAATAGCATCTTTACCAAAAAGAAAAAAAAAAAAAAAAGTGCTATCCAGGGTTTTTCATCCTGTAATACTTATACTGTATTTTAAATAGTCCATGTACCACGTACTTGCTTGTGCTCCCAGCTGCAGCTTAGCAAAGAGAGGGGCGAATTTTTTAGTTTCATATGTAGTGCTTAACACAGTGCATGACACAAGGGTGCTCATTAAA
Source organism: Galeopterus variegatus (assembly GCF_000696425.1). Classification (NCBI taxonomy): domain Eukaryota; kingdom Metazoa; phylum Chordata; class Mammalia; order Dermoptera; family Cynocephalidae; genus Galeopterus; species Galeopterus variegatus. Next base: position 279,880 of record NW_007726528.1, on the reverse strand, counting down.
TACTGTATCTTGAATAAATGAATGGATGGATGAATGAGGGAAGAGGGCAGAGAATGAAATTTAGAACACAAAAAGCTATATTTTTTCAAACAAATGATATATAAAAGAAAAGAAATAAAAATTAATCCTCCATTCTAAAATTCAGAAATAAACTGCTATTAAGAGTTTATTGTATTATCCATCTAGCATTTTTCTGTTCACTTACAGTAGATACATTTTGGAGTTTTTCTATATTTTTTATAAAACTAGGATTATAAAGTAAAAATAGGATTAAAATGTACATAGTAGTTTGCAACTTGCTTTTTAAAAAACATGGTAAATATGGGCCGGCCTGGTGGCGCACTGCTACAGTGCGCCGCTTGGGAGCATGGTGGTGCTCCCGCCGAGGGTTTGGATCCCACATACAGACCGGTTCCCGCTCACTGGCTGAGCGAGGGGCGGGCGCAGCACCGAGGGTTGTGATCCCGTTGCCGGTCCCGGTCCGGTGCGGGCGCGACACTGAGGGTTGCGGTCCGTTGCCGGACACGAAAAAAGACAAAAAGGAAAAAAATAAATAAAACATGGTAAATATATAGTGTGCGACCTTCCAGACAGTACATACAGTTCTACTTCATTGTTTACTTCAGCTGCACAGAATTCCAAAAAGTGGCTGTACCATAATTTAACTATGTCCTTATTAAAAGATAAGTGAATCATTTCCAAGTTTTCACTATTATAAACAATGTTGTACCAAACCCTATTCAATATTCGTGGGGGGGGGGGCATTATTCAAAGAATCACATTAACAAACACATAATCACAAAATGGGATAAATAGCAAGAAAGAAGGGACGACCATGACATGAAAGCATCTCATAAAAGATCTGGAAAAATGGGCAGCGAGTGGCACATGCAAGGGCCAGTACTGGAAGGAACATGGCAAAGTACAGATACAAAAGACCTCAGAGAACACTGGTGGAGAATGGTGTGTCTGCACACTTTTATGAGTGTTTCAGTCACCCATTTATTTAACAAATATGTATTGAGTGCGTACTGTATGAATGGAAGTGGGCTAGGTGCTGCCGATTCAGTAGGAACAAAGACATGATCCCTGCCGTCTCAAAGCTTTCATTGTAGCACAGCAAATTCTGCAGAGTGGATTGCTAGCTGAAAGAGAATATATATTTAAAATTTTGTTACGTGCTGCCAAACTGCCCACTTTGGGGTGTGTTCAGCCCTTCTGGTTCGCTAGGTTAGCAGACTCCTCAAAGACATTTCTTGACTGAATCAGAGTTCCTTCGCCCAACACAGTTCTTTACTAAGTCAACCAGTGATCCTGGGGTTTCTGAGATGTCCAAGGCTGCTGAGATGTCGTGGGCCAGAAATATTCCACATTCTGATAAAACCATATGTACAAACACCATGGTCAAAAAAGAACCTTCTGACACTCCAACAAGAGACACTAAGATATTTTTCTGCAATAGAAACTTATTGCTATAATGAGGTTTAGGGCCTATCTGGAGATTTTAATTATTCATGTTATAACTGTTCTCCGTTATCATGGAAAATCACAGGATGGCTCTACGGAATCTCACTACCCAGCAGGGCAGGCTGATTGTATCTACCTGTGACCAGATGCTGAGGGACAGCCCTGGCTCAGCAACCCTTTTATTCATCTCAGGCTTACTCCCTTTCACTAGTTCCCAATTATCTACACTCTATGCAGTTTTTTCCTTTGTTTTTCCCACAATCCTGATCCTCACGCTTCACTTATCCACTCTCTTGGCAAAAGATCCTGCCTACCAGTCCAGACACAACTGCTTGTGACCTGTCTTCTTCTCTACCTCACGACTTCTAACTGTGCCAATTCTCCTTTTACTTCCAATAGTTTTAGAGCAAAGTGTGTCCTGCTTCTCCAGAATTTTATTTTATGTTTTCTTATATTGCCAACAGTTTCCCTCTTGACCGGCAAACTTACACTGACCTACAAACACACTCAGGTCTCTCCTTGAGTGAAAAACCAAACGAGCAAACCAAAATAAAACCCTGTGTTCAAATCCTGCTTCTGGCTTCCCCCTCACACTCCCATCTCTCCCCACGTCCGTCCTCTCCTTTTACTCCGGCTCCTCAGTCCTGGCTGGGAACCTCACCACCTCATGTCCCACGTGTTCCTCCTGCTTCCAGACAGTACCACCGGTTACACTCCCGTGCCCCCTTGTACGCTGAAAACACATACTCCCATCACTTCTTTCTCCTGCCCGAAGGCTCTGGGAGGCCCCCATGGAGTGTGGAACTTACAGCTCTTCACAGTCTAATTGCCCTATACCTTTACAGCCTACCTCCCACCACAGGGCCTGCCCCACCCTGTTGTCTTTGACTCCCAAACTGCTCAACATTCCCAGGAGCTGCCTGCACTGACTCTATGCCTTTGCTCATCACCTCTCTCGACTCCCATTCATCTGTCCAGCCCTCCGTACCCTCAGGACAGTGCAATTATCACCTGGCAGAGCCTGCCCTGCCTCCTCCTCCCCAGGCAGGGCTGCTCTTCCTCCCTGGCTCCCTCGGCATCCTATGAACATCTGTGTCCCTCACCCACCCCTATAATCCTCACATGGCTACGTTTGAAATCCTGGTTTGAACTCATCTACCCTACACTTGTTGCAATTTCAGTATTTTCACTGTCTTAGTCCTTTCTGGCTGCTATAATAAAATACCATAAACTGGGTGGCTTATAAACAACAAACATGTCTCACTGTTCTGGAGGCTGGGAAGTCCAAGATCAAGGCACCAGCAGAGTCAGCGATCGAAGGCCCACTTTCTGGTTCATAGATGTGCCCTCTTGTGGTGTCCTCGCTTGGTGGAAGGGATGAACGAGCTCCCTCAGGCCTATTTTATAAGGGCATTAATCCCATGCATGAGGGCACAACCCTTATGACCTAATTACCTCCCAAGGGCCCCACCTACTTAAAAAAGTCACCTCAGGGATTAGGATTTCAACAAATGAATTTTGAGAGGAGACAAACATTCAGACCAAAGCAAGTTATATAACTTCTCTCGATTTTTATTTATTGGTAAATGGGGTTAATAATACCCACCTCTTAGTATTAAATTTATTATAACTCACTGGATGAAGCAAAATGAAACTTTCAGCATTTTCTTATACCTAAGGTAAGATATATAGAAAATATACCTTTAAGGAATGCTTGTTTGCTTGCTTGCTACTTACTATCATCACAATTTCCAGATAATATGCTTCACCTGATGAAAATACTGTTTTCTATAATTGTGGTATTTGTTTAAATTTCAATAAGCACACTTTTCAATACCATTACTATTACTCTGTCTGTTATCATTAGCGTCCTTCTTAATATCAAATCCCACTCTTGCTATTGACTTATGACTGATGATAAAAACTCTGCTGTAAAAACAAAGTTGAGAGAAATACTTTAACAAGTTATGATATTATTAAAAGATGAAATACTTGGTCTGACATGGCACATCAGCTAAAATGTTTACTTTTAAATTGCAAGAAAGAAAAAAAGGAAAGCAAGAATGTTACAGACAACAAAGGAAAGAAAATAGAAATGGTTTTAATAAAATCAAAATCCACAAAATGTTATCAATGATGAGTTCTGACCTCAGACTTACAGAACAGTGTTTACAAAACCTAAATTAGAGTAGGAAAATGAATACCAATTTGTTTTTGCACAAAACAGGTCCTTGATGGCTGACAGGGTGTATGTACAGTGCTTCCCAAGCAGCCAGCTTGGCTTCCTTAACACCATGAGCCGTGGTAACGGAGTTAACTGATTTCACAGCCTTCTTTTGCTTCATTTACCACCTCAATGTGCAACCTTGAAGTTTCTGCTTGAATAATTTTGCAATTTGGCCCGGGGCCTCAGTATCTATCACATACAGCTCATAACCACAGCAGCAAGTAAAACGCGTAGCTGTCATCAATCTCCAGGCAGACATCTTGGTCGGTTAGGTGGAGAGATGAGCATGGCCAGGAAAGAATGGCCAGTACCTCACTTAAACAGGACAGGGGCTAGAAGGCACCATTAGCAGTGCAGGTAAGGGGTCATAAGGACAGCGGTCAACTTAGGGTGGTAGGATTAGGTATTTGTGGATTAGAAGTATATTAGACACAAAAGGTTAAGTTCTGAAGAACCCCAGGTCTAACTCCGTATAAGTGGACTTGGTCACAGGACTTGGGCCACAAGGATGGAGCTTGACCCCTCAGGTGGCCTGAGCAAAGCCTGCATTCTAGAGCTAGGCAGCCTGGTGTTAGGTTCTAGACACGCCCCACACCCACGCTGCAACCTGAATATTATTTCACCTCCCAAAGCCTCAGTTTCCTCATTTATGGAAGGGAAAGGATAGTAGCAGGGAGTGTGAGGAATAAAATGGGACACTTACAGGAAGCTCCTAGGACATCTGGTACCAAGTGGTGACAAACAGCCTGATAAAACTGAAGCTCTCATTAAATAATTCCCTTCTCTGTCCCAGGGGTAACGGCAACTCTTCCACTCAGGCTCTATCTGGTTTACAGGGAGCCAAGTGATACACTCTGTGAGAGCTGGGAATGAAAAGAGTGGGAAGCAAATCTATTATTAAAGCACAAGTGAATATAACTTATTTTTAAAGGAGAGAGAAAATATGTCCAGAAGTGAATCGCCATTTTTCTAACTGCAGCTCCAGGGTTGTGTGCAACTTCCGGGAGGTCACCTAGAAGCCTGTGCCTCTATTTCCTCACACCTAACAGCCAGGCTACACATACCTTCCATATTTTAGGGAAACACTAAACAAAACAAAACAAACAAAAACAAAATCCTGTGAAATCATTTTCAAATTGAAAGCAAAATATAAGTACCTTTCCAAGGACAGTGATAGAACTTCTTTTAAACTTTCCGTATAAATTTGGATAAATCGGCTTTTTAGCAAGCCAGATCAGACCTGCCGATCTAGAATAAAGCCTACTACACTGAACACTTTGCTGGAGCAAATTCGAGGACGAGTATATCCTGTTTCTTCTTGGAAGGGAAGCCTGGTCTCCTATACCATATTTTGGCATACTTTTGCTTTCAGTTTAGTAAACAGCTAACTGGAGACCGTAATCAATTTCCAGAACACAAAGGGATCTGGGTGATGAAGCTGATGGAAGTTCACACTTGCTTATGTTTTAAGAACCAGGTTCACAAAATTATTAGTGATGAGGTCAAATCACTAGCAAGTCTTTTGGGATGCCCTAAATTAAAGTTGGTGAAGCCTAATATTCTTTAAGTTTCTTTGACTCCAGAATGCTGAGCCACATCAACATGTCTGAAAATGATGCAGCTGTTCTGCTTTCCTGTATAAACTGGTCAGAACAATGTTTGCAATAAGATCTCCAAGGAAGCAGCTACATATTCTATACAGGGTCATTTCAAAGACACACAAAGAAAAAAAGGCACACACACACAAACTGTAAGGCAATGAAATACAAAATATACTAAATTATAGAATAGTGACATAATGTCAATAGGAATTTTCTAGTTTGTCTGTAGTATTCTATTCAACTAAAGAAAACTAATCTCCTCCCTCCCAAAATGATTTCTTTATCCTAAAAAAGTACTGTGCATATGGGTTTTCTCAGTTCAAAAGTTAAGACTGGCCCTTATTTCAAGTACTCATTCTCTATAATCAAGAAATAAAATCTGGTCACATATGAAGGATGGTTAATCTAAAAGTTCCTCATTCACTGAAAGTGGAACTTTGACTAACACTGAGTAATTATATATATTTAAAACATTCAGAACAGTACCATTAATAGAATTTTTATGATTATCTATATACCACTATTATAATAACAATACCTATATTTACAACTATTAAGTTACTTTTGTGTCTACTACTATTGTTATAATAATCTGACTAAAATCAGAGCTTGGCTACCTTTCTCAAATGGCAGTCCAAGACCTACTCGATTAGAATCTCTGGTAGCTAGACTCAGGAGTCTGCAGGGTAATTAAGCCCCCCAGGAGATTCCAAAGGTTACCACTGCCTCAAGCTTAGGGGAAATCTTTTCAGACCCTACAGAATAAAAGGATAAAACTGAAAAATTCCTCTTTTAGAAGAAGTAGTGTGGCCTTTCTATTTTACATTGTCAGGAAATTACATAAGGTAAACTGCACAGGGCCACTGGCCACAGTCTTATGCTCACCTACGGGTGGATGACGCACTGGAGATAATTCAAACTGAACCCTGTGGTTGTGAAAACCATTAACATGCATTCAGGAAATTTCTTTATTTTTTTTTTAGCTGCTAGCTGTTATGGGGGTCCGAATCCTTAACCTTGGTTTTGTAACACCGTGCTCTAGCCAACTGAGCTAACAATCTGCCAGCCCTACTCAGAAAATTTCTGTCCAAATGATCCTTGAAAGATCCCTTTGCAATATGCACCGCCATACTTATACATGCCAAAAGAACCAAGAGGACACCTGGATAACCCACATCTGAGAGTGAGCACGTGCCGACCAGAGATTAAACACATGCCTGAGCATGGTGACATCTACAGAGACATCTGCTGTTCATCACAATCTACTTTTTAAATGAAATAACCAATGCAAATGATCACACTTGACATGTAATTAACATCTCCAAAAACAATGCAAGATAAGAATCCCAGTGTAATGATTTTTAAATGTCACAATCTGTGGAATAAATCTAGGAGAAATTCTATGGCCAAACACAAAATGAACTATATTAGAAGTATCCAAAAATGTAAATTAAAGTACCACTTTCGCCTATAAGATTGGAAAGACTTACAACATTAATAAAAGTTAGAGCTGGCAAGGATGTAGTAGAAACAGGCAGGCCCGGAACTTACACTGTAATTTGGTATGATCTTTCTGATGCAATTTAGCAATCCTTAAAAATGTGTTTATGTTCTGTCCCAACGATTCCATTTCTAGCCATTTATCCTGCAAGGATGTTCATTATGGCACAATCTCACAAGCAAGTAAAATAATTACTTATGATACATACCTGAAAACAATCAGTATTTTTGTACAGGTCTACACTCTCTTATCTATAATATGAAATCCTCAGATTTCCAAGAACCAAAAGATGTTTCTGTAATTTATTTATGGAGAAATGGGACCTGCTGCAAGGCTACTTACAGTCTTTATTTATTCCACTAATTGCTAATATTAACATATTTTGCTGTTGAAATGTTAATATATTTGATTACAGGGTACTAACGCCCAAACCTCAATGGGTGTTATATACAATATACAGTATATTTCTCATATTATCTTTCTAAAAAAAAAATTTTTTTTGAATTCAGAAACAAACTATTCTAAGGAGTTTTGGATAAGGGACAGTGAACCTACATTTATATGTGCATAGTTAAATCTCAGTATGTGTATATATCATAAAGTTCACAGCGGCTTTCTCACATGGTGAGATTTACAAGTGATTTTTACTTTCTTCCTTTGCTTTTCTATGTTGTCTGAATTTTCTTTTCATAATGAGCATATTTATCTTATATTTACAAAAACCAATATACAGTTGTCTCTAGGAATCCATGAGGGACTGGTTCCAGGACTCCCCATGGACACCAAAATCCATGGATACTCAAGTCACTTATATAAAATGGCATTTTGCATTTAAATATAACCTATGCACTCCCTCTCAGAAATTTTAAATCTTCTCTAGATTACTTAATATCTATAGAATACCTACACATCACTTCATTCACATGGATTCAACATAGTACTTGGTGTGCAGCAAATTCAAGCTTTGCTTTTTTGAACTGTGTGGAATTTTTTTCTTTTTCAAATATTTTCAGTCCAAAGTTGGTTGAATCCATGGATGCCGAACCCACGGATATAGAGAGCAGACTGTATTTCCATTTGGGAAGAAGAAGAAAAAAGAATCTAGTCCTATAAAAACACACAAGTTTCTTAATTTCACACAGTATAGCTATGTTCACATATTATAGCTGTGTGTTGTATAATTCATAGTCAAGTAGTTTTTCTGCTACATAAGCTTTCCAGTCACTTTCTTGATTTGTAACTATGTGTTTCATAGAATTGTATCATTTCATCATTTATAGTAGTAAAGAAAGACCCATGGCAGCCCACAACTGCAGCAGTAGCTCAGACACCTTCTCTTTTTCCAACGAAGATCTCTCCACGGGAAATTGTCAGAAAACAAGACACCCAACATTGCCAGAAGTATCACTATATGCACGAAACCAGAATGGCAGGAAGGAGAACAAATAAAGGGAAATTATGAAAGGAAAAAAGAATATATATGCTTTCATGCAGAAAAGTTTTCCTTGACTGCAAATTAAAGAATTCAACAATTTTGTTGAGTACCTTGCCTCTCCAGTGAGACTGTATATCCCCATAAGCAAAATACATGCTTATACTTCCTCTGACCTTAAGAAAAATTAAAAGTGCTTAGTGTGTTTTGTTTTGTTTTTTTAAAATTATTTAGCTAGATGTTAAATGTGTGTATTAATCAAAAATATAAAGAAGAAATAAAAAGAGCACATAGCCAAGAAGCAAAAGTCATGTGGATGGTTATATGCATTAAGAGTTTAAAAGTCCCATAATATTACTAGTATCAAGTGATCGACTCTCTCATTAAATTTTGATTCATTCATTCTACAATATTTACACAGCTCAACTGTGGGTCAGGCACTTTGCTAGGCCTTGGGGATACAGCAGTAAACAGAGGAGTCGTGGCTAGGGCTCTCACAAGGCAGTCAACTCTGTCTCAGAGTTTAGCTGGCTGACATGGTGGAAAGACAGTTGGAGTGGCCACAGTAACTCCATTTAACTCTTTCTCACAAGGACATTAAATGTGTGTGCCCTGGGTACCAGAGGTGTTTATGGAATCAAGTATATGAGCTGCCTTTGGGAATTATTAAGCCCAACTCTGGTTTTAAAATCCAGCCCCATGAACTTACAAATTGAGTGATTTGGGGCATACATTTTAAACATTTTTCGTCTATAAAATTAGAATACTACCACCTATCTCATACTTTTGAGCATATTAAATGAAAATGCTGACACTGTGTTGGGCCCAGAAATGCTTGGCAAGGGTTCTCTCTCTCCCTTCTTTTTCCTTCCTCCTCCCTTTTCCTTATTGGGCTGGCTGCCTTCTCCTTACTTACAAGCACTGGAGTCAAGATAAAAACATACTAAGGCTATCAGAGAAAAGCCAATGCTCCTTGATCTCAGCAGTAACAACATCCATAAACCCCTTTAGGGTCCCCACCTTCATTTACATTCTAGATGTCTTAGGTCCTGCCAGAGGCCAGGCAGCTGCTTCCAATAAACCACTGTTGCATGTGATAATAGGAATCCATCCCTCACTCTTGGGTCATATCCTCTTCTATATCTTTAAACAATTAGCAATTAATTACTTCTCAAGTATTCTGCACTTTGCCCAAAAGACCTGTACATCTCTCCCGACCCAGCACTTTCTGTAAAGAATTCAGCAACCATTCATTCAGTGGCCACTTACTACACTGGTGTTAATGTCCTAAAAGTTTTGAATCTATATTTTTCTCGTTAATGCTCGCATTGATTATACAAAGTGGGTACATTATCATCCTCACTTTTCAATGAGGAAGGCACTGCATAGAAAGTTTAAGTAATTTGTTGAATGTCCTGCAGCTGAAATCCTATTGAAGGATAAGTTCTTGGACCTTCTCTCCAAAGGTTAGCTCACTGATGATTTCATATTGCCTCTGGTGGTGAGAGTCAGTTATTTCCAAGAAGACTACTTCAGGCAGATTCAGCATCACTCGGGACCTTGTCAGGAAAGCAAAAGCTCGGGCCCACCCCAGATTGCTATGTATTTGTACACACATTAAACTTTGAGAAGCACTGCTCTAGAACACAGAATCACTGTTCCCAACCTCACATTCATGTAGGATGACTCCAAGCTGCCATTGGACTATATGGTACCTTCTGTGCAAATCAGAAAAAGGTACCACATCTGTATAAAGGGTTTTGCAGGAAGGCAGTTGTTGTACAAAGAAAAAGGCACCACTTCCTCAGGGCCCCATTCTCCCCCACAGCTGGGCACAAACAGCACATCTACACAGGCCAGACACAATATGCCAACGCCGTACATATACTTTGAAGTAAAGAAGTACCTTCATACTGACAATGCATTGCTCAAAATTTGCTAAGGCCAAAATTCCTAAAACCTCTGATAGCATTGCTAACACTAAATTTTCCATTCCAATATGGAATATAGGATCAAGGTCAATGGAAGGATAATTGAATCCAAAAGTATTTCAATACCTCACTTCAGCGAGGGTTTGGCTGTAGCACACTATACTCAAACCGCTACAGACTCTTTCCTTGCCATCGGCAGCCTGTTCAGGAGGTCTTATGACACTCAACATAGCCTTCTTTTTAGCTCAAAGCCGTTACACTTTTCCCCACAGAGGAAGTGTGCACATTGAAGGAAGCAGATAACCCACCAATCAATCTAATACTATTGTACTGCTCAGGAGTGAAACCAAGTTCCTTGATATATGCCAGTAATCCCACTCCTATAAGTCACTTTTCATTTTAAACAAATAATACAAGACTGTAAGAAAATTGCATAATCACCTTACAAAATAGTGGTGGCAACAACTTAAAGGTATCTTTTTAACAAATTCATCTTAGAACATAAAATCAGGAAAATAAAGTGTTCAAAGTACAAATTTACACTGTATTAGCCAAAATTAGTAGTCATAACATTTAATGAAGCACTTTTTTTTATCTCTTGAAAGCATCACTATATAACGTGACACAAAAATGTCATTTTTTAAAGTACATTCCCTGCTGATATTTGTGGATACAAGTACATGTACTCATGAAAATCATGAGTATTTGAACAATATATTATTTAAAAGCACAATAAAGTAGCAGGTGTGATTAAGGGTAAACAATATAGTAAAGAACAAGACTACAGTTTTGTAGAAAAACAAGATTTTAGGCTTTGATATTCATTATTTAGATGAGCAAAACTGTTGCTTGGCCAAATACTAAGCAAGTCTTACCTAAATTTCTACAATAGCAAAAAGCAAGTGTGTCACTGAAATGATTTCTCCAATGGCATAAAAATGGGAAGGAAATGTGCTGGTGTTTGTCATACCCTCTCTCAACCTTCACTAGGCATTCACTTCCCTTGGTTCCAACAAATATATTCTGCCTCTCTAACTGAAAATAGATGCATTGTTTTAAAATTAAGGAGGAAAATCAAGCATTACTTGGTTTACAACAACAAGGAAAATATTCATCTGATGCTTTGCCAGGAGTTAACTAAGAACAGCCAAATGACCAGCTTCACAACTTCCTACTAAAATGTGTTAAACTATGCCACATGTGTTTTCTGTGGTGGCTGTCAGTTCCTGGACATCCTGCTCAAGCCAGTCTGAGCAGCTGCCAGTGGTTTATAGAGAGCCTGCTAGGGCAGCATTCTCTCATGTGTTTGGACATATCAGTAATGCTCCTTAGAGAGTTCACTATTTTCTTTTCTAAAATCAGCCAAATTGGTTTCTGTTGACTAGCACACAGGAAGTACTTAGTAAACATTTGTTGAATGCATAAATGAAAGATTATCATCTCCATGTAACAATGGACACTTTCAACTTTTTCACAGACTGTATAATTTAGTTCTCACAACACATCGTGAAGGAGGCATCATAAGCACCACTATTTTACAGATAAGGAAACTGGAATTCCAAGAGACTGCCTAACTCAAAATCTCACAGCAATTTTGTTGTAGAGGTGGTTGCAAACTAAGTCGTGTCTTGTGTTCTTATGTAGTATTCCACGCAGACAGTACGTAAAAACCCATCGTAGTAAACAAATGTCCACTTGTTTATTCATTCAACAAACAGAATAAAACCATGTGTCAAATACTGTGCTAGGTTTAAATAACTGAGGCCCAATCTCTGCTGTCAAGTATTAATTTTCTTCCTTTCATCCAATTTTAAACAATGGGGATTAGCTGAGGATGAACTGAGCTGTGGGATGTGGAAGATGTGGATGAGTTGAAAATGGGCAGAGATGAGTAACTTCCAGATGAGATGGGCCATGACGCAGACTGGCCACGAAACATAAGCTGAGGAAACATTATCCGCAGACCATCACTGTGCTTGTATATGTACAATGTGGACAGGACGCTGGCATTCCATCAGTTTTATTGCCACATGTGTCAATAGCATAGTGTCCAAAGGTCATTGCTAATGCATAAGATGATACACAAGCATGTGTGGATACATACATCTACAGTTCCACCTGTGCTTAATACCTCTACTTCACCAAAATGAGCTGCTTCCCATTATTTGCATTAAGCAAAAATGAATAAGAATTTTACATAATAGGATCAAAATAATGTAGTTAACAAAAGTGCAAAATCAGTTTCCATTACCTTCTTACCTAACTTTAGCTATCACACCCAGCCATACAAAATTATGTATTTCCACAATAGCTGGAGATCACAAAGTAAAAAACAAACAAACAAAAAATAAAATCCAGGTAAGCCTGTCCAATCTAAATGCTATGGATAGTGAAGATATGAAATAGGAAGGAATTCTGGTGTGAAATCAGTCAAATGTAGGTGGTGCTCAGCAATGTCTGCCCAAAAAGGGACTAGTGGAAGGGAACTTAGCAGAATCCCATGGTAGTCAGAGTCCAGCTCACTCTTGTTAAAGGTAATACTGAAACAAGAAAGAACATGACCCCACTGAATAGTAATGGAACCCCACAGCAGCTCCATCACCCTTCATAAATGAGGTAATAATTTTTAAAATATCATGTTATTAATCTAGGGAAAAACAGAAGTCTTTGTACATAGGTTGAGTAAGAAAATAAACTGAGGCCTCAAAAAAGGCAACGATGTTTGCATTATAGAGAACAGTTAATGTATTTGGATTCATCCTAGCAAATCTACCCACTACTTAAAAACATGCTCTTCCTTATAGGTATCTTTAATTACAAGGCAGTAAGTTCAGCTCTTGTGCAGTCTTGAAGAAGAAAACCAAAGCTGAATGACCTACACTGCTCAATATTAAAACTCTTTGCAAAGCTTAGTTATTAACAGAGCGTAGTACTGAAACAAAGATATATAAAAAAAAGAATGGATCAGAACAGAGTCCAGAAACACACGTATACGCTCACCTGATTTGTGACCAAGATGACACAGCATTGCCCTGGGTAAAGGATGGTCTGAAATCAACATATGAGTTGGGTTAATTAGCTAACCACATGAAAAAAATAAAAACTTGACCCCTACCTCACACCATACTCTATAATCTATCTGAAATAGATTTTAGATCTTAATGTTAAAAGAAAAACAATAAAGAACTTACAAGAAAATGCACCAGATTATTTACATGAGCTTAAAGTGGGAAATGATTACTTAAAAAGGACACAAAAAGCACCAATCAAAGGGGAAAAATGATAAATTGGACTATATTACAATAAAGAACTCTTTCACTGAAAGAACCATTAAGAAAATAAGAAGCAAGCCACAAAGTGGAGAAGATATCTGCAATACATTTACAACAGACACATATCCTTAATATATAAAGAACTTCTACAAAACAATAAGAAATTAGACAACCCCCAAAAAGGTAAAAAGTTAACGTATTTTATAAAAAGATAACCAAATGGCCAATAAACATACATGTTTAGCTATCAAAGAAATGCAAATTAAAACAACAATGTAAAACCACTCTCCAACCACCAGAATAGCTAAAATAAAAAGACTAATAATAGCAAAAGTTGTCAAGAATGTAGAGCAACTAGAACTCTCAAAAAGATAGTTGGTAGAAGTGTAAATTGGTACAATCATTCCAGAAAACTCTTTGGCAGTATCTATGTACTAAAACTGACTGTATGCATACCTTCTGACTCAGCAATTCCAAATCCTAGGTACATACCCCAAAGAAATACATGTTTATGTTCACCAAAAGACAGGTACAAGATTACTTATATTTGCATTATTTGTAATAGCCAGAAACACCCAAATCTGTATTAATGATAGATATATAAACTGACTGTAGAATATTCATAAAAGGGAATGTTATACAATTGTGCTGACCAATATAGTAGCTGCTAGTCACATGTAAATTTAAATGTAAATTAATAGGGTTAAATAAAAGTAAAAACTCGGTTCCTCAGTCACACTAAGCACATTTCATAAAGTCAATAGCTACATGTATCTAGTGGCTACTATACTGGACAGCACAGAAAGACAGCACTTTCATCACCACAAAAAGTTCTATGTGACATTGGTACTAGACAGCAATGAGAATAAATGAATTACAATTACAAGTAACAACATGGGTGAATGCCATAAACATAATGTTGTGGGAAATAAAGCAGATACAAAGAAGTTTAAACTGTATGCCTCTGTGCACACTCAGTTCAAACACTAACAAAACTAATCTATGTTATTAGAAGTCAAGATGGCAGTTAACCTTTGGGGCTTGGGAGTATTGACTGCAGGAGAGAATAAGAGGCTTCTGAGGTTCTGGTCATACTAATCCAGATCAACAGATCTGGATGCACATCTGTTCACAACAGAATAATATACGAGACTCAGTACTGATGATGTGTGCACTTTTCTGTATATAAATTGTACTTCAATAAAAATTACAAAGAGACAAAAATCTGCCTTCATCCACTGCTAAAGTGTTTCCTTGTTTCAGAGTCCTCTTCTGATGGAAATTAACTCAGATAATCATCCTAGATAAGTGACATGGCATGCCTTGCGATTATGGATTAATTTTAGCCAAGAAAAAGGGATTAAAAAAAACTCTCATTCATCTTCTATTTGTACATAGTTGTCATGGATATAAAATGAATAAAGAACTGCAATGGAACAAGGATAGAGTGAGGAGAAGAAAATGTGGGTAGGAAGTATTTGCAAGATATTAAGAGAGAAAAGAAATTATAGAAAGGAATTTTGAAAGTTGATACAGTTACTAGAGACTCAGTGGTGATTCAACTCCCAACAAGAGTCCTGGAGAGAAGGGAGAAAATGATAAACCAACTCAGCAGATGAGACGGTTGACTCATCAAGTTAGCCATGAAAAGTCCCTAGATTCCTTCAGACTATTTATTAAAAAGAAGAGAAGACTCTCAAAGATTTGTAGAAGCAGGAGCAGAAAGCTTCCCTATGAAAAAAGTGCAGGCTGTCTTTAGTGCCCAGTATCTAACCATCCAATTAAAACCACTTTCAACAACATTCCCCACAAAACCTGCATCTAACATTGAACTCTGAACAGGAAAAAAAAAAAAAAAAAAAAACCCTACATAGATGTAAATATTATACTCACTTGTGGGATTTAGATGCAAAAGAACGAAAAATTCTCCATTGTACTGGAGACCACTGTCTAAACAAATCAACTGTTTTTCATTGCTTTTTTTAAAAATTTTCATAGGTGCTATAAAAGGACAAAGTTCAAGAAAGACAGAAGCTTCAAATTATAACAAATTAATTTTAAGCACAGCATCTCTTTATTACAGTTCTGGAATTGGAGAATCAGCATGAGGAAAAATAGTGTTGGAAAGGATCTCAGAGGTTGTCTGGTCTATCCCTTGCTTTATTTTAGCAAAATTGCTTTAAAGAATTTCACATGTTAAAAATAAATTCTACTTCTGAACACATCCTGATAAGGAGATTTCTCTACCTTCCTTGGTATCCCATTTCAGTGACTGTCACACTGAGGAAAGTTTTCCTTAGCTACCTCCTAAATCTGGTCATGCTGTTTAAGTTATTTTCTGTTTGTTTTATTCTTAATAAAGATGGAAGGTTAGCAGTATTCACTCACGCCAAGATGAGAATTCGTCTTATAACTTCCAAACTTCTAAAAATCACTTATAAGACATTTTCACATGCATTATCTATTTAACCAGTGAAACAATCCTATTATTATTTGTCCCATTCTACAAATGAGGAAATTCAGGCTTAGAGAGTAAAGAAATTGAGGCTTGAGGAAGAGATGTGACAATCCCAAGGTTATTCAGCTCTTCACTGTTGGGCTCAAACTCAGCTACCTACTTCATCTAAAATTGTTACCAAGTCACTAAGCCTTTCAATTTTCCCCACCCCAGAAAATAAGCCCAGAATAAGAAACTATATTTTAGGACAGGCTTAGCAAGTGTAAGTAAAACTGAAGAGCTTGCTTCGACAGAGAATCCATGTGTCATTTTACTTGCTAAACTGACTATACTTCCGCAATGCAGATTCATGACTTGTGCCAGCATCATCCCTTCTTCCACTAGCTGCATCCAGGTTTCCCTCAGGTACTGTCAATCAAATTGCTCGGCCTACCCCTGTCCATAGAGCTAGCACAGAATCCAGGCTAGACCAATCAGGCACTCTTTCCCAGGAATTTGAATCTTGGGTCTTGGGTGAGTGAAAGAAGACTGAAAATGTCCAGAGTCTACCCGTCTCACAGATAATTGCCCCAGGCCTGCTCTCGTTTCCAAGCTGGTCCTTCTTCAGCCTCTCCTCAATTCTCCCAGGAAACCCATACTCTCAAAAATTCTTTTTCTACTTAAGTTAGTCAGTGTTGGCTTCTGTCACTTGCAACCAGAGATCACAGACCTCAGATAAAAATATATATTTATTAATTCTGTCTTTATTATATGTTCATTATAAAGGTGGGAAATATTAAAATGAAACCCCCCTCTTGGCATTTTGTAAACTAAGAAAACCCCCTCATGTTGAAAAAAGTAGTAATTTCTTATTCAAATGATCAAGGCAGGAATAAACTGGCAAATTCGCCAGAATCCTGGCTACATTTTTCTTTCGGAAAATTAAAAATGGCTGCTAGAATGTTGGATTTTTCATAAAGTACAGAAAATTCAGAAAGTGTTAAATGTGTTTAACAGGTGCTTCCCTGTGACAAGTCCTTCCTTAGAATTGTTCAGGGAGGACAAAAGGTACTATAGCTACATGTCCTCTCACAGCCCCTCTGCCCGAGGTGAAAGGTAAACACAGTGTCAGGCTTCAAAACTCCCGGCTAGTTAGTTAAAGGCAGCTGCAGCCTAAGTGCGAAATGAGCCCTGGTCATCAAGACTTCCAAGTCTTAAAAGTAGAAACTAGCACAAACAAAAGGTAAAATTGTCCGTTCAACATTAGCACAAGGCTCGATAACTATCTTAAGTTCACTGCATGAAGAAGCATTGAATCAGATGCTTTTCTCTTCCCAGTACTGGCAAAGGGAACAGAGAGGCCTATGGATACTTTGAAACTGCCATAAGAATACCTTGATTTCACAGTTTACAGTAATAAGCCAATTATAAAAAAATACCAGGATCTGCTATCTGGAGTAATGCATTTAATGAACAAAAACTCCTACAATGTGCCTGACATGTTGTGGAGGAAACAAAGAACTATAAAACAAGAAGCTTGCTTACTGTACAGTGATTTGCAATCTGATTGAGAAAATAAGGCATGCGCACATGACATTAACTGACAACTCGGGCAGTGCAGGAAGAGCTCCAGCTGCCAGGTACAGACAGTAAGCACATCAAAGTCAGCAGCGCGAAACCTCGTGATCTACTTCCCCACACTGTAATTCAAGACAGTTCCTCAGCCTATTAACACAGAGACTTTGTATCTCTTCCTTTTTATTAAGAGCTGATTTCAGCACCAAAGTGAAGAATAAACAGAAGAGCCTGTCTATATAAAATAGAAAGCCTTTAAAATAAGTGATGAAAATTCCTCCTTTTGGAAAGTAAAGAGATGACTGAGTAATCTCACAGTCAAAGGCCTTGCACCTAGTGAAGCCTTAAATGTAT
This sequence comes from Galeopterus variegatus, assembly GCF_000696425.1. Classification (NCBI taxonomy): domain Eukaryota; kingdom Metazoa; phylum Chordata; class Mammalia; order Dermoptera; family Cynocephalidae; genus Galeopterus; species Galeopterus variegatus. The sequence goes on along the minus strand of NW_007726528.1, from coordinate 262,083 downwards.
CTTTTGATTTGAGCAAGTGACAAATATTTAACCTCTTTTATCATTAGCTATCAACAGCTGTGTTCAGGGAATAAGCAAAATAATATTTAGGAATAAACAAGCGCTAGCTCGCAGTATATTCAGGAGTCCTAAAACACATGTGTTCTCTCACCTGGGCTGAGTCCAAGTAGCTCACCTATAAACATTACTTGTTTGGTAAAGAAGGTCCAAGAACAGGATAATGGACTGTGTACACACTTAGGGAAGAATCCATCTTTATTTTGGTTAAAGTTTGCAATTTATTACAACTTATCATGAGCTATTTCCTGAATTTGTAATTCTGGAATAGGGTGAGGTTTACATAAAAGCATGTAATACCACACCATTTGGTCCAGAGATTATGGCCTGGACTCCCCTGACCACTACCCCATCTGCCAGCTAACCGGCAGGACTCTCAACTCAATGTAGTGACACTAAACCAGGAGCAAAAGAAATTCTAATACTCTGGTGTGGCATTCCCAAAGCAAGAACCAATTTCACAGCAAACAAAACTGAACAATTTCCCAGTTCGGAACAAGCCATACAATTTGTCAGCTATGTTCTGCTTTGTAGAATATAGGAGCTCAAAGGCAAATACAAAGCCAGACAATATTGTTTGTTTTTCTTTATCCTACTACTTATAGATTATGGCCAACATGATGGTAGATGCAGAGAAGCTTTTTTTTTTCAAGAAAACCCCAAAATAGTATCCCGTAAGTATGTATAATTACAATGTGTCAATTAAAATTTTTTAAATAAATAAAGTAGATATTAATAACAATAAAATAAAAATAGTTTTTAGAGAAAAAATGATTATTTATGGTTATTTATTTTGTATCCTTAGTGTCACAAATTAATATAAATCAGAACATGTTGCTTCCAAGTAACTGCTAATCAAATACACACCAATCCATTAGACTATTTATAAAACATAGAACACATATCTTTGTAACCAGAAATATCTGTAGAAAATGCTAACCAAAACATAAAATATTATTATTAAAGATCATAAACATGAGAAAATAAAGTTCAAACTTAGCCTGGATTCAAAACCTTTCATGAGCACATCCTAAATCATTTTCCAATCCTCCTCTGTAAGAATTCTGCTCAAAACACCAAGGTCCAGAGTTCAATCCCTATACCAGCCAGATGCCAATTTCTACACTGCATGCAAATGTATTCCTTCTTCTGAACATTTACTCTAGCCATTCCTTCTCCTGAAAGTGCCTTTCCCTATGGTACATCCTTCCCCCTTTCTGGATTGTACATTTCTGCTCAGCCATGATTAAACTTCTCCGCATCCCTGACAGCACATAGCATTTATTCCCTATGTACAGAGAGAAATTTCAACGGCTATTTGTTGATTTGAATGATCATTTAATATCTTTGGAGGCAGAAATGGAGACTTTCAGTTGTTTAAGCTCACAAATGATTAACCAATTGTTTCAGCACCTATTATGTACAAGATACAACTCCAGGGACAATGAAGAATATGAAGATGAAACTGACATGAGATTTACTTTCAAGGAGCTTAGAATCTAATCGGGAAAATAAAGGTCAATACCAAAATCAGCATCATTAATCCAAGCTAGACAATTATAAATACTCCACTATGGGTTATGTTAAAGGAGGGTGGGATTACTTAGTACTGAGGTGAGGGGAGGGGGAAGAAGACCTCCTGGAGGAAGTGGCAGTCCAGTTGAGCAGACGGGAGAAGACATTATTTCCATTAACAAAGGCAAGCAGCGGGCATAGCTCAGGAAGCTAATGGATATAGCAAGGGGACAGTGGTGCTTTAGAACATGCATATGATGTAGAGAAAATGAAAGAAATATGAAAGTGATTTATATTATGAACTAAAGCAATTAAAGAGATGAGGAATTCAGAGGTCATCACACAAACTAATGTCACAATATTAGGCAGTCTGTTAAGTAACCAAAAGATATGGAAGATTTCACAGGATAATTACGGTATCTGAGAAAAACCCTATTATTATAACATTTTTATGATATCAATTTATAATTGAACAGTATTCAACACAATGATGTCTACTTAATTAGAACTGACATAAAGAGTTCAAATAACACAGTGTTAAATATTCTTCAATGTGTTATGTGAATGAGGCATAAATTCCGTTCCATCTTTTACATCTACATGACTATATAATAAATAATCTTCATATGCAAATTCAACATCAGGGCAAGATCCTGAAGGATTCTCCAGAGCATCTAAGAAAGAAGATTTTTTAGTAAAACTTAGGTAGATTACATTATATTAATTATAATGTTTAAATTGTCAGAATGAGTGTGTGTACAAAAAAATTTATATATATATATATAGCACAAACACATTGACTCAGCCAGAATTCATCAGATCATGAATTCATAGAATGGAAAAGTCACTGGCATTAAACAAAAACCCCTTCAACAGAATTTTCTCACAACAACAAGCAAACAAGCATGCCACCTGTTTCAGAAACTCATTACACTGAGATTTCTTAGGGGCAAAACAAAACAAAACAAACCTCTATTCTTTAAAATTTAGGCACCTGAGGTATAGCCACGCAGCTCAATCTGGTTCACGTACCATGTTCCTGGGCTCACAAACCTGCCCAACTTTTTTTCACTCTTGAAAGTAAAAGCAAGAAGGATTATTTGTGGAGGTTCTCTCAAGTTATTTGTGGAAAGACTCTCACTCCTGGTGGAAAACTAAGTGTGGCAGTATCAACTAGATAAGAAATCACCACTTCAAGGAACCATCCAAGAAAAAAAATCCCTGATTTTAAGATGACTTGTTATACTTAGAAGCCTTTGGATGGTAACAGAGGTGAAGGTACACAAAACTGCCTTATCTTACCTACGGACTCATTTCTGTGAGCTAAATCTCAGTTTTTGAGTCACACTGAGCATACCAGCTTCTTGCTATTACCTACTGATCCTGGTAAATGGAAGTATTCTTCACAGCAGATTTATCAAGAGAACTGAGAGAATGAAAGGTCTTACTGGAGGTTCTAAAATAACTAAAAATGCACTGTTTTATCAACAAAATGTGAGGTTTACTATAAGATCAGCTTACTATAAGATGGGTACCTACAAGCTCTAAGAAGCAAATACCACATCCATCTGGGGATGTACTGTTTAACGGGACGGGAAGAAAGCAAGACTATAAAGACATTTCAGCAAATTCCAAATAGATTTCCCTCCCCTCAGGCTGGGAGCCTCTGTACAGGCCATCACACCCCAGGGGCAGTTCCGGTCCCTGTCCACAAGCTTTCTGTAAGGCAACTGCAGCATAAACCTAAACACAGAGCAACCCTCAGTTGCACCAATCTTGTTTGGTGTCACATCTCCATGATATTTAGAGGGTGAGCAATTATAGCATTTCTTTTTACCTGGGGCGGGGAACGGTATTCTATTTCAACTAAGAGATAATTCTGGATTATCAGAAGAGTTTGCTTGCTTTCTAAAAAGCTGAACATTTAGATATTTTCCCCCTAATCCTTTTGCAAGTCATTTTAGATGTTTCCATAACTTTAAACACAATTGCAGGGAAACATGTTGGAAAGGTTACTGGAAGTGACAGATGGGCCTATTTTGAAATAAAATGAAGCCTGTGGTACTACTGAAAGGAAGTCATGAAATTCAAAATTAAACCAGGTAGAACGGTCTGAAGCTGTTTTTGTTCTTTTTTCAATGAAACACAAAGACTGGGCAGTTGAAGCAAGGCCACCACCTCTTTGAATTCCTTCACTTTGGCCGAATTGTATGGTACCTACAAACCAACTCTTCAATGTAATGTGCTCCCCTCAATTTTAAATCTCCAAATCCAAATATGTCTTCCACTGATATCACTGAGAATCCATTTCCAGTTTTTTATAGTGTAACTTTAAAGGTTTAAAAGTCCCATCTAGAACAAGATGCAAAAGGTATATTCCAAAAACCCACTATGCATTCCAGACATGCTCAGAGACCTTTTTTACTGCTGTATTATTGTCCACAGCTCTGCCAACTGTTCCAGTGAAGAGTTTCACGTACCTTATTGTGCTCATACTTGTATGGGATCTTGAGTGTGTCCATGGCTCTGATCATGGCCTGCATGGCCGTGAAGATGTTCTGATACACCAGCTTGGTGAAGCCCCTTTTGTCTTCATCAGAGTATCCCGACCCGTGGATGATTCTCATCTGCTTGATAAACGTACTCTTGCCACTCTCTCCTGTCCCTGAAAGATGGACAACAGCAGCTCATCAGACCACAACACCTTCTCAGTCTCCCAGTTGACTACAGCAGACAGTGGCTTGGACCTGACATCCCTAAATGGCCTGCTGAGAGGAGCATCACTAGAAGTGGAAACACCACCTATGGTGAACACTTAGCAAAATTAGAGGAACCAGGGGCCATTCCAAAGGCAGATGAGCTCAAAAATAAAACAGAACAAAAACTTGTCACCTCTTTGGAAGCCACTCAGCATGGAATTTTGATAGTGATTTATAACCATGTATCTTGTAAGAAACAATGACAACTGAATCTTTCGAATATAATAAAAACTTGATAAAGCTCTCTTCCCTGGAGAATATTTGAAACACTTCCAGGACGCTGGGTTTAGCCAGGATTTGGATCTGGAAATAACAATGCACTTACGCAAATCCTATTCAGAGAGAGATAAGAAAGAAAGGCCTGAAAATTTCTAGACATTTTTTTCTAATTTTATAACGAGGTAAATGGGGAGCATTGTATCCTAGTAAGACAAGAATAAGAGTCATTTTTCTGGACAGCAAGTATCTGCTATATTTATTTCTGGGGGCTTTGGTTGACTAAGTTATTCCAAGGAATCACCTAACTCAGGAAAGCCACAGAGGCTCTTCCCTCTGTCCATTCTTGACTAACAACATGATACAAACATTTATTGTCCTTGGATTTTTTTCTTCTGTGCTGTTCTATTTTTCCCGTCTTTGACATTCCTTTTCTGTTACCATAAGCCTGAAGGTAATCCCTAACAGAGCTATAAATGTCCATGGGAAGAAGGAAAGACAGAAAGATGAGATCATTCCCTGAATGACAACATAGTTCTTCTATAACAAATCTAAAAATGAACCTAAAAACTTCATTTTTCTAAATGTAAGTGGCTTTCTTCATACATTCTTTCTCATTCCCTATTTCTCACTCTCTTTCAAATTTCCTTGCAATTTCCAAACCAATAAATGTCCTTGCCTTCCCTCAACAACATGAAAGAAATAATATTAAGTATGGAAAAATAGAATGAAACATGGGATGACCTTATGACCTGGGTCCTGAATGCCATATAATCACTACAAGGCTGAGGGGGTAAAAAAGAAAGTAAGAAAGGGAGAATTAAAAAAGTAGAAATATAACATCTGTCCTAATTTCATTTTCTTTTTCTGATGTTTGAATTTCATTACCATCTTCATGAACAATCACAATTTCAATTAAGAGTTACAATTTGCATAGAAGCACTCTTAAATTACTACAGATGTCTCGGTAAACACAGAACCCTCATGCGGTTCCAATGAAAGATGACTTCTGGCCCCAGAGACCTGCAGTAGCTGATTCCTTTACAATTTTCCTCTTATTTTCAATAAAGTGATCTGGAATTCCTTGAGATACAAATGTAACACGGCAATGTGAATGCTATCAGCCCATTTTAATAGGATTAATCCAAACAGTTTAAAATGAATATTCTGTAATTCCAATCATGAATTCAGTAGCCCCCCCCCCCTTATCGGAGGGAGATCTGTTCCAAGACCCCCAGTGGGTGCTTGAAACCACAGATAGTACTAAATCCTATTTATACTATGATTTTTCCTATGGAGTGAGATTTTATCATGCTACTCAGAGTGACATGCAATTAAAACTTATGAATTGTTTATTTCTGGAATTTTCCATTTAATATTTTCGGACCAGGGCTGACTACTGGTAACTGGAATCATGGAAAGCTTAAACTGTGGATTAGGGGGGATACTTCTGCACTTGAGAAACACATAAAGTATCTAAAAAGTAGCACTTATAGTAGAAATAAAGCTACAAAATGGTTTCTTGTTATCATTCAACAATTTATAGAAAGAAACTAGAAGCTTTACTGTCCCAAGCAATAAAGTGTAAGGAAAAAAACCCAGAGTGTTCCCTTGTTTATTAGCACCATCGCGGAGCCAAAGGCTTTCCCAGAGGGCCCAACTGTAGGCATACTCATCAAGTCAGAGTCTCTGCCAGTTCTTTCCACAACAAAAACAGAAGAGATCTTGATTTCTGAGGTTAATGGTATGAGAAGAAAAAAAAAGACTCAGGCAGATTCCTCTTTCTTCGGGTCATCTGAGAAATTTTTATATACTCACCCCCAAAAAATAAAAAATAAAAATAAACAAGAAAGTAGCAGATGATGTATAAACTACATTGGCTTGTGTTTCATTTCAATCATGTTAGGCAAGAGCAGCCAAGACTTGGCACCTCTTTGGATCTAGTCACCAAGCCCCTGGGCACTTTCCACATGCTGGACATTGCACCATTGCAGACTCCAGGTAGGGGCAGAATACATGACCAATGAACGAATGGGGAGAAATTAAAAGGAAAGAAAAAAACTTAAAAATCAACTCTACTAAAGTAAGATATTTTCCTACATACCCAGGAACCCTTTTCCCCTTTCTTCTCTACAGGAGGCTGATCGGTATGGATTTCACCAACAGCTCTCTGTCCTCTGTCTTCTACTTGGGTTTAGTCAATGGGAAACAGGAGCAGACCAGAGGAAAGGAGAAAGAGGAAGGGGCATTTATTCCTCCAGCTCCCTCCCTGCAAGGGCAACACCAATGTTCTATGTCTCCTTCAAAAGACCATACAGTGCCTGTAGGGTGCCCTCTCTGTACACCTGCCCTCTCTGAGTTCCAATAACTGCTCCTTTGTATTGCCAGGCTATTGCTTGTCCTTGGTTACTGCACAAGCCCTTACTGGCTCCCTATACCTGGTCCACACCTTTGTAAACAGTCCCTTTATAAAACTCTCCTCTACATGAGAGGGCATACTCCACTTTTAGAAGAGAGGTGAGCTTGCTCAGAGATGAGGTAAGGTGGAGGAAGGAAGTGGATGAGGGCAGGGAGACGAGAGGACACTGCAGTAGAGCGCAGGAAGGGATCAATGACTGCACCTGAGAAAACTTAGTTATCTCCCCCTCGAACATGCAAACATGTCACCCCCATCTATTCCTCCCACTTGTTCATTCAAATTTTGAGACCTGTACCATGTTTACCACCAAAGTTATCATTGTACCTAGAATTATTGTTATTATTGGCTGAATCTAATAGTGGCTTAAACAATAAAGGCATTTATTGTTTCACTCAAAAAAAAAATAAAAAATAAAAATAGAACTCTCTTCAGTCTCCCAGTTGGAATGTGTCATATGTTTCCTGCTGGACCTCTGACTAGGACAAAAACCAAAAGGAAAGAGGGGAAGACTAATAAGGAGGAGGACAAGGAAGGCAAGGGAATGGAGGGCACCTTGTTTCCTCCTCTTTCCTTTTCTCTATAAATGTTGCACCATCTAGCTTACAAAATGCTTTCCATTCAGTAACTCACTCTCACGACACTCCTCTGGTGGAATCAGGATGAAGAAACAGGTGCCACCTGGCTAAAAATGATAGAGCCCAAATCAGAATCCAGGGCTGCTAACTCTCCCCAAAGTACTAATAAATACAGAATGCACACATGTGTTCACACAATACATGCACATACACACGCTTTGAGACTAGTCTCCAATATGAAGGTACCTCAAAAAGTTTGCGGAAAATTAGAATTAAAAGATAATCTTTCCATAAACTTTTTGAAGGACCTTCATACAGACAGGGGATATAATGGTCTCCATCTCCTAAATATCCCCTCTCGTGTAAAGGAAACAAAGAAATTTGTTCAACCATTTATACTCCGCCAAGCACTTTGAAATACATTCTCATTTTATCCTCTCAAAAAATCTGTGAGATATGTGTCTTTATCCTCATTCCACAAGAAACTTAAGCCCTTGGAGCAGTGACCAAACACAGCTGAGATGATACGGTCAAGCCCAGTCTTCAGATGCCCGGGGGTGGGGGGGTGGGGGGGGGCTGGGCACAACTTCCAGTTTCACAGCTACACCAAATCCAGGATAATTAACTTCTACTGACCACAATTCTAGAAACACCTCGACCTGGCTTTGACTACACACAACTTTTATCCACTTAATTTAATTCTGAATTTCTGGATACTACCTTCAATTAATGTTGAATCTTTGTGCTGTCTTCCAATTGACCAGCCATCCCTCCCAGGTAAGTTCCATTCTTGACCTTAATGCGCACACTTTGTTTTTATTATACAGTTGCAGCAAACTAATACTGAATTTAACCAAAAAGAAAGCATATGGACTAAAAGAGCAACAGAGCAAAAAACTCAGCTTCTTTGTTCTATAGAATTCTATCAGGAAGATAAATGAATTATTCTTACTTAAATGTCTAAGCCAAATTTCATGTGTCCTTCTCCTATTTTTATAGAATTATGCAATATTCTCAGATTTTAAAATGGACATTTTAACAATCTCGTGATTAATATGAAAAAATTTTGGGGTACAATAAAAAAACAGCTGTTGTCAAATAATATGAAATGATGTTATTTACTAAGGCCACATGAAAAGTATAAGAGAATTCACAATTCTTCATATCCAAATGAAAGACAACAGACTCTTTACTAGCAGACTGCTTTGTGAATTCAGTGATGGCCACTGTCTTTTAACAGCACAGGGCAATGAAAAGCACAAATAACTCTGACCAATCTAAAGAAATACATCTCTGTTTCCAAGATCACTGATACAATAATATCAAGCAAGGAGCCCTCACATAAATGTCCAGGTGGGGAGAGAGGTTCTCATTTTTGCTAATTTGAATATATCTCCAATCAAGTCATTTAATAACTTTAACAAGCAAATCAACACAAGTGTGTGAGCCCCACAAAACCCCTGCTCTCTTCTTCAACAGCCTGTATAAATATGGCTTTAAAATGTCCCCAGAAAAGTTATTTGTACCTTCAGGCAAGAACTCTGCCTTTCCTTATCCCTGCTCATCAAAATACCCAGAAATGAGACTATTTAAGAACGATGCTATTAAGAAGGCCACTTCACACAGCATGCATAATTGGCTGTGTGGGATACTAATTTTTCTCTTCCTTACTCACTGGATCAGGATAAAGCACAGGAGCATTTCACATCGCTTCACATCTCCTTCCAACAGAACAAACATCAAATTATCAACGTAAAGCGCTGCGATGGAGTGCATCACTTTGTAAGCTGTTAGAAGACATCATACTCCTATTAGACACACACACACACAATCTGATGCTTCCATTTTAGGCTTTCTTTGCCAAAGTCTTTTCAAAACAATGGGATTCCCGCATACTGATTCTGCCACAAAGTCATATTTACTCTATGTATCCAATTCATGTGAAGCATCTATACATCCACCCTGATTATTTTGCCCATTTGTACAACGTAATCTGTAAATAGTTCTATCAAAAATGATCGTTTTGGGCCGGCCCGGTGGCGCACTCGGTAGAGTGCGGTGCTTGGGAGCACGGTGGCGCTCCCGCCGAGGGTTCGGATCCCATATAGAGACCGGTCCGCTTACTGGTTGAACGCGGTGCGGGCGTGACACCGAGGGTTGCAATCCCATTGCCGGTGGCGGTACGGGCGCAACACCGAGGGTTGCGATCCCGTTACCGGTCACGAAAAAAGATAAAAAAAAAAATGATCGTTTTAAATTGAATCATACATTACCTTCTTCGTGGTAATAATTTAGCACTTATTGACTCATTGATTACTTCTCTCACACTTAAACTGGCTTCTCGGGCTACTCTCTTATCAAAAAAGCTGCCAAGGACAATCCACACATGCAAGAGGACTGCTGAGTGCCCTAAAGATGTCAGTTATCCCTGTCACTGCTCTGAAGAACAGCCTCATCTCCACGAGGACCCCGGAAAACAATCGCTGAACACGGTGAGGAACCTTGAGGGCCCACCCAGTTCATACTCTCCATCCTGAAGCAAGGCAGGAAATAGACCTTAGCAGGGCCTCTTGCAGGCTGGGGGAGGCCCACTCCACTTCCACCCTTTTGTAGGTTCCCAGGAAAAAGAAGAAAGGCCAAAACAGAGCTCCAAAAACTGTGGTATTTAAAGTGGCACAATGAATATATTTGTTTAATTCTGCCAAGGCCTTTCATGACTGTATTTGGAGAAACTGACAAACCATCAGAAGTCTACATCTGAAGACCTTAATGAAGGTGAAGGCTCAGGCCAAATGGCCCCCACCCTGCCCCATGATTGGCCAGCACCCAGATAAAGAACAGCTAAGGACAAAACTAAGTCTCAAGGAGCTGAATAATAATTCGAGTAGTCCTGTGGCTTAAGCTGAGTGTCTGAAATATGAAATCTCTGCACCACCAGAGACAAACTTGGGCTACTTCCACATAACCTTGGATAAAGTAGAACCAGAAATTTCAAGGAGGAATTTTCTATCCACAAGCACATTATCAATCCACACCGGCAAAGAATTAATAGCACCAATATAAAAGTGATTTAAGAACACTGAGTCAAATGAAATCCATGTGTTGTCCACATTCCAGGCTATATCTACTTTAAAATACATGTATTCTGCCTTTGGCACATTTTCCAACTTGCATTTGAAAGTGAACAATTCTAACACCCAAGTCACTGTAACTTCCTCTCTTTAAAATACTGTCCTTTGAAGGAAAAGGTTGAGTATACTTAACCATTTATTTCCAGCATGTTCTGGCAGAATGTCCTAGACAGTTTTTTAAATGTAGCATAGAATAAAACTGAAGTTAGTATCACCAACTGTGACAGAAAACCAAGCAGAAAGGTAAGTTAGTAGCAACCAGGACTATTAATAATTACTAATCTAGTTAAGTTTTTAAGAAAAAGATGGGCAGAGTGCATTGAAAATTCAATTACTTATTCAAAGTATTTGGAAGATCATGTACTAAGGCCTCTCAAAGTGGTAAAATCCTCTTGGAAAACTTACCTTATGGTCCACAGTTACTCAAAAGGTGCAAGAGCATTTTCTGGGAGTGTCAGTGGTAAACATTTGTGTATTAAAAACAGTTGGTTGCACACTGTCTGGCTATGGTAAGTCCTGGAGTCCTCAGAGCGCCAATTGTAAAGCTAGGCAACAACGCTAGTTGTCGGACTCTTTTATCTGCTGGTAATCCTGCACCGACTGAGCCGATTGTTGAGCTAAGGCTGAGTCTGGAGCTCCGAGATCCTTCAAGCCCTTTCACAGACTGGGCCACAAACCCTTTCATGCCAGGCTGGGTCACCAGACCCCTTCATGCAGGTCTATGAGCTAGGTAGCCGGCCAAAAGGTCCTTGGAGCCATAGGTTGGAAAGCATGGCTGCACCAGGTGAATGCGCGAAACCGACGCCAGCCTGCCTGCTTCACCAAAACTCACTCACACTCACTCACACTAACTCTAACTCTCACTCTATCTCTCACCCTTCCTTCCTCCCTCCCTCCGTCTCTCTCTGAAGAACACAAGAATAGCAACAAAACTAAAAAGATACATTGGCCCGCATACTCACACGCGTGTGCACTTACAATGGACATGCTGAACCACACCCAACTGGACCCAAGGTGAGGGCCCTGACCAAACTATTCTATTTTCCCAACACACACCTTTCTGGATATACTAAAAACCATGAATTCGTACATTTTTAAATGATGAATTTTATAGTGTGTGAATTATATCTCAATTTTTTAAATTTTAAAAAGTAACATTAGTATAGTCTGGAGAAGAACAGAAAGCATACATGAATTTTCATGCTGAAACTTTTTCAGGAGGTTACTTTGAGCTAACCTACTCACCCTCCCCCCAGCCTTTCCCCACAGGAGTGCATGTTCACCCTCTTCTGCCTCTGGGTATATTGTGGAGAAAAAGTTTAAGAAGCCCTGAACTCACCAATTTTACAAAGGAAAGAAGGGGCTCCCTGAAGGATTCTGCTGGTTGACAGCTGATTGGGAAGAAGACGGACTAGAATCCACCAAGCCCTCCCATCTGTCCAAGGCTCCTGATCTTGTGTCCTCATATGCTAAACATTTTCCTGTTTATAAAAGCTATAAATATTTATTGTAGAATGCTCTTGTAAAATGTGGACATTTTGGTATATTTCTTTCCCGTCTCCTTTTTTAGGTAAATGCACTTTGTCTTTTCTTGTTCTAAAATAATACTGAAACAACAGTGTACTGTTATTTTTCACTTAACATATCGTGATCATTATTCTATGAAATAATTATTTCTCAGAAATGGTTAATAATTCTTAGAGAATCCTGAAGAAGAAAGGGTTTGAGGAGAGAAAAGTATGTTCAGTTTGAAATGTGTATTCATTCCAGTGAAAAGCATTTTTTGTATACCTATAAGGTTCACAGCTGTGATGTGGAGGACACTCATGGAACAGAGGATGTGCTTTGTGTCATACATTCTCTAGGCCTCGAACAAAGACAAGGACACAGGCATGACTGAGCTCCCTATGCTAATGGATGAGTCAGAGCAGACTGCAAAACCTAGGTTAAAATTTAACTTCCTGTGAGATAAGTCTCCTTAGCCACAGAAAAGATAAGAAAACTTTTGTCCTCTAAGGTACACACACACACTTATTTATTTATAAAGTGGCACCACTGCTACATACACACTTCTTTAGAGAAAACTGGGACTTAACTGAACATTACTGGGAATGCATAAGGATATTATAAAAATATCAAGTCATAAGAACAACAACATTTTAAGAAGTGGGAAATATCCACCCACAGAACTGAACGTTGATGTTTTTCAGATAATAAAAAAAAGTGGACACGCGCAATCCAGACTATTAGGTCATATACAAACATTAACTGCATACTTTAAAAATGCAGTGGGTGGAAAATGATGAGATACACTTTCTCTTTTCTTTTCTTTTCTCTACTTTTTTTTTTGTCCATTGGCCGGTACAGGGATCGAACCTGGACCTTGGTGTTATCTGCACCACGCTGAGATGCACTTCTGAAAAGCACTCTGAAGCCCTCATTAAACCTGTAAATACTTCCTCAGGATAGAATGGCTCACGTGGCCCTCCCTAAGGAAAGCGACAGAATGGATCTGGAATGCCATTTTTCGCTGTACTTCATGTTCATCAGGAGGTCATCTACAGGCAGGCGTTGAAAGAGCATCAGCTGAAGTCAAGTGCCCTACTGGCTCTGCCCCACCGGGGACAATGATCCGTGAGTGGCCACTTGGCCTCTGCCTGCAAAAGGTGAGTGAAACAGCCTGGATAATCTCAACGGTTCTCTCCAGCTTTCATGTTTTATGGTAATTTTTCTTTTCTGTATGCTGTTATACAGCATTAAAAACCATTAATTAAGTTTCTCACAAGACAGAAAAAAAATTTCACCAATTATTTACTATTCATTCAAATAAGTTGACTAAAAACTATAGAAATTTTCTGGGCCGGCCCGGTGGCGCACTGGATAGTGCGCCGCTTGGGAAGCGCGGCGGCACTCCTGCCCGAGGGTTCGGATCCCACATACAGACCGGTTCCCGCTCACTGGCTGAGCGAGGCGCGGGAGCAACACCAAGGGTTGCAATCCCATTGCCAGTCCCCGGTCCGGTACGGGGGCAACACTGAGGGTTGCGATCCGTTGCCGGACACGGAAAAAGACAAAAAAAAAAAAAAACTATAGAAATTTTCTTTCAAGGTTAATATGTCGAGATTTTTTTTTCTTTTACTCATGTGGGTCTGCACTCTGAAAATAATTATCTTTTGTGGTAGGGGAATTAAGGTGCTAGCGGGAGCGAGCTAAGTACTGCTCCAATTAAGAGAAGCAATGACCTGGAGTGTCTCACCAAATACACAGCTTTCTTTAGACTGTAAAACATGACATGCTTTCTAAGCTATTGTCATCCCAATAATTTCAAATAATGGCACTTAGAATACTAAGAAGGACATGTGTATGTTTCAAGTTTTCCTAATATGCATAACACTACAAAAGGACCTGGAAGACGGACTGTGTTATGGAACAGGAGTTATTGAATCTGCTCATGTAGAGAGGTTATTCACCCAGAAGGGACTTTTAGAAGTCCATTGTTCATGTGACATCTGAGATTCAGTTAAAGTGAAAACTCAGAGAAATGTTTCTCTTTTCTTAAAAGAAGAGAATGCATGATTAAAATACACACACATGGGCCGGCCTGGTGGCACACTGGAGAGTGCGCCGCTTGGGAGTGTGGCGGCGCTCCCGCCGAGGGTTCGGATCCCATGTGGAGACCGGTTCCCGCTCACTGGCTGAGCGCGGTGCGGGCGCAACACCGAGGGTTGCGATCCCGTTGCCGGTCCCCAGTACGGGTGTGACACTGAGGGTTGCGATCCCGTTACCGGTCAGTAAAAAAGACAAAAATGAATAATAAAACACACACACACACACACACACACACACACACACGCCAAACTATGGTATGTACTGTTCATGTTATAAATTCTCTCTTGGGGGGAAATGTTGATGCTGATCAAAAACCATAGTACCTGCTGGGGGTCACATTATTAGCATTAATACCATCCCACAAGGACTCTTGAAACTAATCATTTCCAAATGGCTAATTTGGGAGGATTCAACAACTACACAATGGAGAAATGCATTAGGAAACTATTCAGGTTCTCATTTCCCCTAGAAACATTAAAAAAAAAAATTTAAGATCCAGCTTTTTAAAAAAGCTGGAACATTTACAATTATCAGAGGGAGGAAGTGGTCCCTTTGTATTCTATGCTCAGGGAACTCTGAAGTTAGGTATGTGAAATGCCCCTGCTCTTTTAGATATGAATTACTCCAAAGCAATCCAATGATGCTTCTTGTACATTCACATGTGTTGTCCAAAGACAGTGGGGCAACATCTTGCAGCACCAATTGATGTGAAGACAATTTCCCCAGCCAGTTAAAAATGTTGCCTTATGGTGTACTGCATTAATTTAATTTTGTTGTCCAATTTATTTTGCCTGATAGCCATATGTTTCTCCAGCATTCAATCCAGTGATAGGAACAGACAAGCAACAGAATGGTAAGGCAGCAGGGCTTTCTCTTACCATCTTTTCCCCTTCAATTTTTTCAGAAATAGCAATGGTCAACCTGAGCCTCAAATAAATAAGAAGTGCCTTTCTCCTTACTCTTAAGTAAACTGCACATGAAAATATGCCTCCTTTCTGCAAAGAGAATACTCTTTGCTTAGAAGGATCACACCTAGAAATGTATGGGAGCAGGACATAAGAAAGAACACTCTTAGAACCAGATTTGCTCCTTGAGGAAGTAAAAATTAAAGAAAGCATATTGGTGCATTTTTATTAATTTCAGTAAGGCT
Organism: Galeopterus variegatus; assembly: GCF_000696425.1. Lineage (NCBI taxonomy): Eukaryota > Metazoa > Chordata > Mammalia > Dermoptera > Cynocephalidae > Galeopterus > Galeopterus variegatus. The sequence goes on along the minus strand of NW_007726528.1, from coordinate 246,652 downwards.
TACACATATGATGACTTCCTACTATTTGACTGATAAAAGAGGAAGTGAAACCAATTACCCTCTTAATTTAAAATGAGCCTCTCCTCCTGCTCCAAGACCCATGGAATTGATCCAAGAAACAAAAATTAGAGTTCAAGGGGAGGAAGACATCATAACCAAGATAATATATGGCTCTTGGAATAAACCTTGGTTTAGGCCACATGACCCAACAAATGCCATAGGAATTACAGTAGTACATACATACTCGGATGTGATTTTCTCATAAGCTGACTGAATACTACATAAATATAATATCTGAGGCTGTGTAATAAATGTGGTTTGAGTAAAAAACAAAAACCAGAAACCAACCATTTTATATGCAATCTTTTCCCTGAAATGCTTCACCACTGAAAAGGCAGAAAAGTCACCTAATGAAAGCAGTGCATCATATAGACTGAACTTGCTTATTTAAACTAATAAAGTTGACAGAAATTAAATCAACCAAATGCAAAATATTTAAACAAATCAAAAAACAAAATATTGAATCACTACACCTTGCTAAGTAGAGTGATATTTCCAGGCATTCGTAAAATATCTCACACGTGCGCGCGCGTGTGCCTAGAACAGGGCTTCAAAAACCAAAACTTTAGCCTAATTCTGACACTAGAATAATGACTTGCTTAACGTTGCTCTACTTACAGCTTTCCCAAGTATACTCACCATCAGGTTTTTTAAAAAGCCTGTTAATACACTACATATTAAATGGAATGACTGTTAAACAGTATTCTAGATACTCTGCAAACAAGAGTTGAAAACATGGAGACGGGAAAACTTTCCATGGTCATGTATTTTTCTTAACAAACATTATTGCTGAGGTGATTAAGTCATTATTTATTGCTTGTATTATACTATAACAGGTGTCAAAGGAATTTTATCAATTATGGGTAATGAACATTTTTTTTAGTAGCAGCTTTGAGATATAATTCACATAGTCTACAACTCACTCTTTTAGTGTACAATTCAATGGTTTTCAAGATACTCACAGCTATGTGCAACCATCACCACAATCAGGTTTAGAATATTTTCATCTGGGTAATGAAACTTTTAATGAGCTGCCAAACATCTAACTAGTCAAAACATCAGATTATTTAGCTAGAAAAATTTGCTTCCCTCTCCTTTTGGTTTCAAAGTATATATTTACATGTGGGGCTGGGTGTAGTTGCTTTGTTCTTTTTCCACATAACACATGCCAGCATTTGGATTTGATTCAATAGCCCATAAGGTGCGGTTGAACACTGTTGAGCAGGTGTGGACTCCATCACAGTAGTTTAAGAATACAGAGGCACAGCACGAACGGATAGTTTGGTTTCCCATGGGAGAAAGAAAACAAAGAAATGAAAACAAAGAAAGCTATTGCAAAGGCCCAGCTAGGAGGTATAAACCTGCTTTAGTGTGGTGAAAATGGGCAAGAAGAAAGGACTTACACAATATGGAAAAGACAGAAGAGGCAGGTGCTGGCTGTGGTCTGTGGTGGAGTGGGAGGAAGAGGAGAAATGGTAATGTCTTAGCACCCTCGGGGGATCCAGAAGGAAACGCTAGTGCAAGGTGAAGCTGATGAGCCACTATTAGATGTGTTTTGTTGGCAAATGCATTTCCAGGGTGTCAAGGCTGGAAGCATGGTTCTGGAAATCCTCCTCCTGGGGGCTGCGAAAGGGAAACGTTGCTAAGGATGCACAGCTGAGTGTTCAAGACAGGGGGCAAAAGCATCGCAGCCACTGGCTGGTGCAAGAAGGTTTTGGAGGCCGTGGAAGGAGATGGCCCACTGTCCCTCTACATGCAAACGGCAACATGAAGAAGGAAAGGGCAGCACAGAGCGAGGCTCAGTATGTGAGGCTCACCCAGGCTTCCCTGGGAAAGACAAGGGTACAAGTCAAGTCTATCCTGCCTTCCAGTGTCACTTACCTCTTTTCCTACTGTTCTTCTGTATCAAGTGTGTCCTATGCCTTCCTAATGCAGTATAGGGAATGAGGGGTGAGGAAGGTTCTAGAAATGCTGAATACACGCACACATTTATGGTCTGCTACGGCAGTGGCCATTAAATTCCACCTCAGAATCTCTACTGAAGTAAATTTCCAAATTCTGTTAATGCATGCAATGGCTAGGAATGAGTCATGTACCTTCAGTTTGATCAGAAAATTGTAATTCTGCATCATGAAGAACTGAACATGTTTCTTCAAACTTCCCTAGGAATATTTCAGTCACTTTATTGAAAGTTCACTTATTTTTACTAAAATTAACTAAGACTTTGGAAGGGTACAATTGATGTCCCGAACTACTGCTGAGTGTAAAATCTTATACATTTTACTACTATGGGACAGTATAAAGCGTAAGTGGTCCCAAAATACTAAATAAGATTCCCTCCTTTTCTCTCCCAACTCATCCTCAGAAATCAATAACCTAAACCTAAACTGGAAAAAAAAATGCATTCTACCCCCTTACAGAGGACTTCACACCACAGATGTAAGAGTTGGTAACAGAGATGAAAGACCACGGTCCTTAAGTCAGAAGATACTGAAGATGAGGTGGTTTAGAACCCTTTTTAGACTTCCCCAAGACCCAGTCTTGTGAAGATAAAAATGAGATAAAATGTACAGGAAAATCTCAAAGACCACTGAAGTATTACATAGAAAGCTAAGAAGAAAATAGAAAAATCCAAACCACAAATCATTAGCCACAGCAGATAATCAATTGGGAAGGACAGGCGGGGGGGAGAATCATTCTGGAACTTTAATTTCAATCTAATTTTAGAGTAATTATTCTAATAATTATCAGTAAGTCTTCAGAAGCAAATATACAATGCCATAAGGAAAATATTTTGTAATTCTAACATGTTGGGTATTTTGAGACAAGGCCATTGAACTCTTTTTACACATTGCGGGAGCGCCGCCGCGCTTCCCAAGCGGTGCACTATCCAGTGCGCCACCGGGCTGGCCCGCACCTTTTTTTTTTTTTAAAGCAAATCAAAGAAGTGATTCTGGCTGGATTACCACATGCTTATGCACTCAATGATGTTCTGATACTTAAAGATTAGTGTAACCATATAATTTATCATCCCAAATGGGTAACTTTTGAGAGCAAAACAGGTACTATTAAAAATTATGCTAGGACAATATGTGTAAACCATGAGTCCCAGGCAAACTGAAACATATATATGGTTGTCCTATTAACAGTATCCTGGGATGGAAGAGGGCTGTAACGGAGCATTAAAAACACTGAAGAGAAGCTAAAAAGGTGAAGAATATAGGATATAGAATAAAAATAAATATCAGCACTAGTATGTAGACCTAATATCCCTACAATGGACATTACAGAGTGAAAAGCTAGAGGTATGACCTTTTCTTCCCCTAGAAGTGACAAATATCTCACAGACCCCGGACTGGAAACTTTACTATCCTACATTAAAGGAAAATAAAGGATTCACTTCAGATAGTCTATGCCTTTTTCAGGTAATACTGTGTGATCATAAAAAGAAAATGAGAAGCCTAATCCCACAATGGATGATTGATTAGGTTGTTTTATTAAAGTATTAATACGCAAGATAACCCCAAAGAAACAGGAGAGCTGATAAACTTATCTTTGTGTCAGCTCATGCCATGAAAAAATTCTAAAAAGCATATGAACTTCCATAAGAGTGTATAAAAAATAGGATCTAACACACTGAGATAAAATATTTGCAAAAGACTTCAAAGAGTTAATAGTGAAATACATAAAAAAGCATTTGCAAATCATATTTTAAAAAAGAAAAATCTCCCAATAAGAAAAAGGGTAATCAGAAAAAGTATTTTTAATAACCAATTAAAAAATAATTTAGCCTCAGGAGTATTCAAAGATTTACAAATTCAAAAGGCAATAACAATATTTTTTGCTTACTAAATTGGCAAAGATGTATTTAAAAGATCAGTTCAGGATTAAGAAACCTAAGGGGAAAGTGGTATTCTATACACCAGGGGGGAAATGCAAATAGCTACATAGCATTTCAGGTAAATTCAGCAATAGGTATATCTTAAAATACTGCATACGCTCCTACCCCAGTAATTTTACTTTTAGAGATTTTCCCCAAGGAAATAATTATGTGTTTTGCAAATATTAGCTTTAAAATATGTATGCCATAGTTGATTAATAACATCAAAAAATTAAAACCTAAACATTTAACAATAGAGAATGGGAATGGGCAAAAATAAATAATGGTCCATTCATATTATAGAAGACCATGCAACCATGAAAAACAATATTTTATTACATTTAATTAAATGCAAAAATCTTTATATTACCAAATGGAAAGAGTGGATGTTTACAATCTTTATGTAAACATCAAGCAGTTCTTGACAATTTACATACAAAATACTACATAGAAAAAGGTAGGGTAGAAAGATTTATAAAAAGGTAATAAAAGTGATTATCTCTGAGGGTTTGATGAGTAACTTCTCTTTTTTTCCTATTGCTAACTTATATTTTCCGAATTTAAACAACTGAAGAGGGATTACTTCATAAAAAGTTGTTAAAAAGAAACTGGAAAAAAAAATGCATTCTACCCCCTTACAGAGGACTTCACACCACAGATGTAAGAGTTGGTAACAGAGATGAAAGACCACGGTCCTTAAGTCAGAAGATACTGAAGATGAGGTGGTTTAGAACCCTTTTTAGACTTCCCCAAGACCCAGTCTTGTGAAGATAAAAATGAGATAAAATGTACAGGAAAATCTCAAAGACCACTGAAGTATTACATAAAGGAATGATTCTCCCAGTGAGCCATATGGAAGACGGCCTGCCATTAGCAGAACATGTTTTGGGTTGAGTTGTTTTTCTGAGTAATTGTGCAGTGATCCATCACTCTTTATGAGTACCACAACACATTAGCAAAGCAGTTGGCTAGACAGAGCATAAAGTGAACTGGCAATGGTGGATTAAAACCACAGCCCTCACATCATTAGCCCCTGTTCTAATCAAAGGAAACAAAACATAATAAGGCATTCCCTATAGGTTTCCTGGGAAACTCACCAAAAATTAGGAAATGAATCAATCCCCACTAACATATTGCTAATAGTCCTTGACCTGAGAACACAGTAAAAGTTCAAAGAAAAAAGGTTCATCAGTAATTATTTTATCCTCCCTCCAAATCCATGCAAAAATAAATAAAAATACTTGAAAAGAAATTTACTGAAATGTATCACTAGCTGCTTGGGTTGTAAGAATAAAAGTGATGTTATTTTTTCTTTATATTTTACAAATTTCTAATGAGCATTTAATAAATTAAATTTTAAGCAATGTTTGTAAATCCCAGAAATCTGCTACACTTGGAACTAATCACTAACCAGCTGGGTATATGAATGCGAATGAGTCAACTCACCTACCTGGGTTTCAGTTTCTTCAGGTTTATCAATGAAAGGTCTGAAACACATGGTTGCTGATTAAAGACATTGAAAGTGTCTAGCACAATAGTAGCTAATGCTTCAAGAGTGATGACTTTTTAGTGGACAGGCACAATATCTATGAATAAAAATTATTTATTTGTAGAAGTTCCACTAGTTCCAGTTGGCACATAAGGCTAACAACCTCTAATGGCAGATATTTGCCCTTAAAGAACCCATTCCTGACCTCGAAAGCCCTCAAATCAACTTAGATTTGAAGATTATTACAACTCATGGAACCAATGGAAGGGCTCCCCTAACAGTTTAGATAGTTTTAAAGCCAATCTACAAACCACAAAAGAAACCCAGAGATGTTAACTACTATACATGCTATCACATGTTCAATATGTCTTGAGAAAAGGAAAAGTATGATATATCCTATTTGTCAAATATAATATGATATAGTGGGCAAAGAACACCAGGAATCCTAATCACTTTTCTGGCATTAAAATGTTTGACTTTAAGCAGTCGCAGAAATCGTATGGGCCATAATTCCCTCATATATACAAGAGAGTCAGACTGGATAAACTCAAAAGTGCTTTCTACTTCTCTAACAATAGAAATCTCTAGTACACAGATTCATACAAGATCACCCTTAATTAAAGCTTGATTTTTCCCCACCATGCAATTGAAAACAAATAAAAATCATGAGAGTGACTAATCTCTTATCTTAAAGTTGTCCCTTATTGTATTAGGCAACTACCAGAATAATGCTTTATAAGAACATTTAACAGTGAGAGAATATGTTCATCATATATTAGAAAAGAAAACAGGCAAGCAGTATGAACAAATGATACCTGTTTAAAATCAATTGATGCACACAGAATATACACATACTATTAACAATATAATATCTAGCTGGTGTGATTGTTTGAAATGTAGTCAAATCATCACTGAACATAAGAAGACACGATGCCTCTTTAAAGCAGCTGTGATTCCATAATTACCTGTGTATGACTGGAGTGACAAGAACACCTGAATGATTCAGGTATTCCAAGTCTAAATACTTTATTGAGCCCCCAGTTCCTGGAAGGACATAAATCAAAAGATGGCAAAGCAAAAGAAGAGCTATTCTGCTCCGATGGGATGTCCCATCTCAGAATGCTGAGGGTCTCAGCCCACCACAGAGAAGAATTCAGCAAAACAGCTGGGGAAGGACAATGTCTATCTGTCAGCTTTCCAGTTCCTTCTGAGTCTGTCTTCACAGTGGAACTTCCTTATTTGTTTGAAGTATTGTAAATTCCGAGAATATCAGGCACACCCATACTCAAATGTAAGTACAAAAACACACTGCAAAGCCAAATACAAACTGGTTCTGGGGCTAATAATTGGGCAACATCCATCAGATAAGGCTGATTTACTTTCACACATTTAAGGTGACACCTTCACAAAAGAGATAAGAACAATTTAATAAAAATCTACTAGCCAGCTTTGAAAAATTAGCACTCAAAACAGATATAAAGTGGCTGTAAAGTTGCTTTATTCAAAAAGTAAGAAAATAGTAAACAGAAAACAGATTTTCTTAAATACCACACTGCTTTGTTACCACTAAATTTACTGCCTTAGGTCATGTTTGTCTGGATTATGATTACATGCAAAACCTAAGCCAAAACTCTTCTCCATATTCTATGCCTGTGGCTTTTCAAGAAAGTGTAAGATGTTTATTAGGAAGATAGAAAAAGCTTTCTTACTCTGGAAAATACTAATTACCTGGGTTAGAGGTAAGCTGCATACTCAGGAATGATAGATAGATCCTCTTAAGGAAAAAGAATGGTAGCCCTAATTATACATGGATGATCTAATTAAACTGTCATTCACAATTCATTAAAGCTATTAATAAATTGTACATGGGAAAAATGGTTAATATATTTAAATTTATAGGAGTATTAAAACCTATTAAATATAAAGACAGCCAAGAACTGGTGGTGAAAGTTTCTAAGAACATGAACTTTAGACCTCATTCAAAGGATCCTTAAAGGCCTTATATGAAGGCTCTAGACCTACCTCCTCATTGATAAATGAGGAAACTGAGGTCTACCGAAGTTCAGTGAAGTCGCCCACATTTACATTCTCTATTTAACTTTCCCACCACTTTCACAGTTGCCACATTTTCTGAATTGCACACGTTTCTCAGTTCCAGGTAGAAAATGCTAGCATGCCTTGCTGCTGTCATGAAGGAAGAGGGCTTAGGAATCATGCCTGGGGCAGGTCACAGAACAAACTATGAGAAGGAACAGTTAACTGATGCAGAGGAGAGAGGACCCAATGCTGAGGTGGTAATGTCACTAATGACAGAATAACAACCATGCTGTCAGTTGATACTGTGAGAAGAGAGGAGCAGAAACTAAAGAACACAAGAAACATGAAATCTGATGTGTCTAGAAAAAAAGAATTCCTGAGGATTTCAAGGTGAACAGAATATCCTTATTAGTCATCAGCCGGTTGACAGAATAAACTAAGGTAATATCATATCATCAACCAAAACAGCAGTATAACCACTGTGTCGGTAAAGGGGTGAGAATAAAGAGGACAAACTTCTTCTCCAGCTCTCTCTATGAAACACGCATTTTCTTCTTAAGATTCCGCATTTCAAGAAGCCCCCAAAACACCTAGACACAGCAGACTCCATCAAAAACAGGTCACATTGTGGTGCTGGTGAATGCCTGAACTCCACAAACCAGTCAGTGTTCCCACCCCGGGCACATGAACACAGCAGCCGTGTGCTCCACCAATGGACTGCTGGGAAAACCAGCCTTTTCAAACAGGCGACTTGGAATAAAACAACAAAATAAAACTGCTCTGTATTGTGCTAACTGCTTTCTTTGTTTTACACGCTAACAGTATACTTGTACTTACGATGACTTTTTAAGTTGTTGCTAAACAGATCACTAGTACTACATGGGAGAAGCACAGTTATTACAGCCCAGCATCTCAGGTCAGACAAATCCAGCTACTATTACTTTACTAGTTGTGTGTCTTTGGGCAAGTGAAGGAACCTCTCCCATCAATGTCACTGTCGCTTTCTTCACCTGCAAAATGAAGATGAAGTCTGACTCAAAGAGTTTGTTTGCAGATGAAATGCACATAGATCCCTTAGCAGAGTGACTGCTGTATAGTAAAATTCTGTAACTGTTACTATGGTAAATAAAGCCATTCATAATATATCCTCATCGGCCCTCTTGGGCTACACCCAACTCCTCCCCAGGAACAACCCCATGCTCTTTCAGACATCCAGGCTTTTTTTTTTCACTTCCTATTCCCTTTCCCCCACTTTCTCTGCCTAGCAAAACCTCCCTCATTTTTGTCCTTTAAGTTGGCCAACTCCCCTGAGGCTGGTTGGCTCTCCTTCTATGCCTACTATGTGTGATTACATTTGGATTATAATTACTTATATAAGAAGAAAGACATTTATTTACTGGAATGGGGGGAGGGATAAGAACTGGCCTGTCAGGGCCATTTCCACCAGGAGGCCATCAGCTGGGCTGTACTTCCCAGGGGCACAGGCTTTGGGGGGGTCCCCAATCTGAAAGAAGAGACACAAGATGCAAAAAGCCACGAGCATGAGAGGTGACTCTGCCTGCCCTGTGCCCGTACCATCCCACATCCTCTCTAAAGTCACTAAACCTCACAAAAGCCATATGTGACTGGCTCTGTGCGTGTGTGCACACTACCACTGCATGTGCGTGCAGGGAACAAGAGACAAAGCATGTGACATGAGGATGTCTGGGACGGAATCTGAAATGTCTGAAGAACTCAGCTGGTATTCAGTCTGTTTTACCTAAATGACAGAAGGGCAGCTATAAGCAGTCCACGCACTGTATGGGCCTAACTGTTTAAATGCCTACTTATCTCCCCCTTGACACCATGAAGTTCTCATGACTGGGGAGTCAGTAAGGCACAGTAGTTTATAACAGTGCTTCTCAAACTTGACTGTGCATTCGACTCTTCTGGGAACATTATCAAAACACATGTTATGATTCTGCAGTTCTGGGGTGTAGCCTGAGACTCTGTATGTCTAACCCAGCTATCAGGTGATGGAGACACTGCGGGGACTCAGAGCACAGGTGCTAAAGCCAGATGGCCTGTGTTCACAACCCAGCTCTGCCACATTGTGGCTGTGTGGAGTCAAGCAAGTTACGTAAGCGCTCTGAGCCTCTTTTTTCCCCATCTGTAAAAAAGAGGAAATACCTACTTCATAGGGTGGTTATTGAGGATTAAATGAGTGAACAGTATGTGTGAAGGTACCTAGAAGACGAGCTGGCAGGAGAGAGTGGCAGACAGATGCTATCTACTTTTGTTATTACTAATATTCATCTCCAAATATTTCCTGCACCTACAATACACAATTTAAAAGGCATAAATTAATGTTTTTGAATAAAATAACGTTATTTGTGAATAAATTAACACATTTATCAGATAGTATGAACAATAAACAAAACAGTATCTACATTAAAATCCTCAGAGGACCTCACTGTAATAAAACATGGACTATATTTTAAACAAGTTATTTTAAACTAATAAAGAGTTGCATCCAAATGTTCTGCCTCTCTGAGATCTCACTCAGCTTCAGCCCACTCACTATCTTAATCCCAGGACACAAACTGTTGGAACTCACTGGCCAGAGATGGATTTTTACCTTTTTCCAGCTAGAAACGGGAGACTGAGGCCTAACATAAGACTACCCGGGAAGGCAGGGGACATAGAGGCAGGACGAAGGAGGACATGGAGTAGGGGCAGAATATTAAGGGGTTCAGCCAGAAGGGCAGCCCAGGCCCCACAGGCTACAGCAATCCCCACAGGCTACAGCAATCCCTAGTGCTGATTCAGGCCCCCAGGATGTCGGAATTAGCACAGGGTCCTAACAAGTGGGCCAAGCACAGCAAAAAGAATGATGACAGCTGCTATTTACTGAGCACCCATTGTGTGTCAGGCCCAAATCATGTCATACACTCTTACAGTAACTCTGCAAGGTACGTTTTATTCTCATTTACTGCCTAGGAGGCCCCTCCAGCTCAACATCCTTAAATGAATAATCCCACAGCAATGGACCCTGGAATGCCAGGACACAGAGGGGCCCGACTGAGCAGCGCCTGATCGAGAAACAACAGCTCTGTCCTAGGCGCCTCCCTGACACTTTCCACCAGGGATTCACACTGGAAATCGGTGTTTGTTCCTGTCCACGATGTCTCTCAATACAGATGGGACACCTCTCCCAAATGACAGTGACCTCTTCCAAATGTCCCGGGGTCTCCCTAAGAGAATCTCACATTATTCCTCGAAGCATGTTTTAAATCAATTCCTCCATGTTTCCTGAAGCAGCCATCTTCTTGTAATAAGATGATAGACATGCAGACAGAAAATTCATATTATTAAAATAAAAATGAAGACACTGACGCTGAGAGGTTAAATAACTTGCCTGAGGCCATGGAAATATTAAGTGGCAAAGCTGGTATGTGAACCCAGGTGTGCATGACTCTCAGGCCCAGGTGTGTGGCCATCAGGCCATAAGCCATGAGGCTGGCAGCCAAGAAAGCTCTGCCCAGGCACCGAGGTGAGGTGCAAGGATGGGGCTTCAGTCCCCGGAGGCAGGGCTGCTGGGCTCACAGGCTGCTGGGGAGTGGGGCAGACTGCCACTACAGTATCCCACAGTGGGAATCAAAGCAGAATTCAAATTCTGAAATTCTCCAAGAGACAGGCTTAGAAATGCTCCTGGGCATGGGACTGAGAAGAGCGCACCCAGCAGAGTATAAACTGTGACTCGGGGAGCAATGCAGGAGCCCAAGGTCAGCACAGACCCCACCACAGGTTAGCAGCTCTGCCATCACTCAAGCCTAAAAGCTGCTGGTTGCTGCAAGGAGGGGATGACGACAGCACTATCTCACCCTTGGCCACCACGGTTCTGGGGAATTGCTATAGGTGAGCTAGAGGAAGGGAAAACTATTGCTCCACTGGAAGGGAATGACGTGGTGCTAATACCAGGTCCATCAGAGCAGGGAGCTTCATTATATATTTTTTTGTTTGTTTGTTTTTTGTTTTTTTCCGTGTCCAGCAACGGATCACAACCCTCAGTATCGCCCCCGTACCGGACCGGGACCAGCAACGGGATCGCAACCCTCGGTGTTGCTCCCGCGCCTCGCTCAGCCAGTGAGCGGAACCGGTCTGCATGTGGGATCCGAACCCTCGGGCGGGAGCGCCGCCGCGCTTCCCAAGCGGCGCACTATCCAGTGCGCCACCGGGCCGGCCCCATATTTTTTAAGAAAAATATGAAGACTCTCATGCAAATTCTCCTTGTGGGCAGGCAACTTCTTCGTATCTTGTATATCTTTATTCATG
>NW_007726528.1:218768-234862 GCF_000696425.1 Galeopterus variegatus | reverse complement strand
AGGGAAAACTATTGCTCCACTGGAAGGGAATGACGTGGTGCTAATACCAGGTCCATCAGAGCAGGGAGCTTCATTATATATTTTTTTGTTTGTTTGTTTGTTTTTTGTTTTTTTCCGTGTCCGGCAACGGATCACAACCCTCAGTGCTGCCCCCGTACCAGACCGGGGACTGGCAACAGGATCGCAACCCTCGGCATTGCTCCGGGAACCGGTCTGTACGTGGGATCCGAACCCTCGGACGGGAGCGCCGCCGCGCTTCCCAAGCGGCGCACTATCCAGTGCGCCACCGGGCCGGCCCCATATTTTTTAAGAAAAATATGAAGACTCTCATGCAAATTCTCCTTGTGGGCAGGCAACTTCTTCGTATCTTGTATATCTTTATTCATGTTTAAACTCAAAGAAAGCTCCACCTTAGTTCAGAATCCTATTCTTCAATTCCCTCTTGAATTCCCTGCAATCTGGTTTTTGTCTTGAACCCTTGGAAGAAATTACTCTCAGAAAAGATTCCAAATTCATGTGGCCAAGTCTTATCCCATCTGATGTAAAACACCCCCACCCCCACCTCCCGCCCCAATGCCTCTTCCTGTATTTTATTTCTTACAGATGTACCTTCCCAACCCTCCTAGTTACCCTGATTCTTCCCTTATTAAAAAAAACCTTCCTATCTGGTTTAAACAGCAATGCTCTTCTCACCAGGTTCCCTTCCTGAAACTCTCTGCTCCTCTGTAGGCAATTATAAAGGATTCCCTTAAGCTCATATTCATGTATTGCTCAGCTCTAACTTCATCACCAAGTTCTCAAGTCCTTACAAAGGGGATTTCCCATTTGGGGGAACTACTTCATTCCCTATCTGCAGTAGGTTAAGCCTGCACACTTCTCCCTACTGATTCTTTCTTGATTTCTTTCTGTGCCTCCACACTAGATGTCTGTCACTACCTGATGCAGGAAAACACAGAACATATTTTCATCCCATCCTTGAAATCCATGCACACCAGCAGCCATTTGCTCCAGCAAGCCTTCCCCACTCTGCAGACAGCTCCACTCCCAGGCCCACTTCTGCACCCGACTGCCCATATACAGAAATTCCAGTCTCTGCCTTCTTGTGTGTTAAAAACAAAAACATCTGTACAGATAAATAAGAAAATGTTTACAAGCAGTTATCTCTAGGGAGGAAATGGGGCAAGGAAAGGAAGCTTTTACTTCTCATTTTATAAATCTTTGTGCTATTTGAAAATTTTTAACATGGGCATGCATAGCACTGATTTTTCTCTCATAAATACTTTTTATGAAAGAACCAGTTATAATGTGAAGAGATGTATGTATATGGATAGTCATTACAATGTTCTCGTGGCTGGAGGAAAAAAAACAATGAGGGTAGAAAATAACAAACTGGAAACACCTAAATCATTCAATAAATAGGGCCTCTGTGCAATAAATCAGAGTATATCTATACAAAAGATTACTGCACAACTACTAAAAATACTATCTTGTCCTGAAAACATTTTAATATATTAAAAACAGGTTACAAACAACTTTTTAATAAAAAAACCCTACATTCTTTAGGTAAGATTAAAAGCACTATGAAGTCAAGACCTACATCACATATCTTCACCCCAGTATACTTAGCTTAAAATACATCTATAAACTATGAATGCTGAACAGTCAACTTTGACCAGAATCACTTTCATTCACTTATTTTAATATATCAGCCATTGCTAAGAATGTGTTTGGACACATCTTTCACAAATACCTTCACAGTCAGTGTACAAGTTTATGAGACAAATTAATCTCTCAGCTTTACACTTTACTTAGCTGTTTATTTAAAATGGTATTACTTACGTGGTCAACCTATTTATGTGAAGCCCGATTTGTTCACAGTCTATGGTTGGAAAAACTCCTCAAACCAGACACCAGAGAAGGGGTTCCTTTAAGGAGCAGAGGCTGCGCAGACAAACTCCAAGGCCCTTTATACCTCCCACCTTCATGAACCTATACATTCGATTTGTGGGAAAGACTGTTGAGGGGGTTATTTTGATGAATCATCAGATACCAGAGATCTGAGTGACCTTAAAGAAAATTCACATTTCAAAATTTCCCAAATAAGCTTCTCAGCATTCACTCTGCCCCTAGGACCAGTCCGTGTGACACAAAGCAGGTCCACAGATCCAGGGGGATGTGGACGGCATCCATTCCAGCCTCATCTTGGGCCTTCATATTACAAAGGGCATCTGCTCCTTGCCTCATTCCCTCTAGCTGTGTACCTAAATGCATCTTGATGACCAGTAGGATAATAATGAGTGGGCAAAAAGACAAAACTCAAATATATCCAATTCCCCGTCTGTTAAAAAGTTTCCTGGGGAGACTGAAATTGAGAGGTTTAGGTAGTATCTGTATTTTGTATTTCTCTATCCGTTTAACAAAGTGAGAAAATATGCCTAGAGGTGGGTGGATCTGAAGCAGGAAATGTAAAAACTCAGTTTTTACATTTGAGATGAAGTTTTTTTTGTTCTGATTTGAACATTACATGTTGCACACTGTACTGATGCTCGATGCTGTATCCCACAGATACGTACAGCAAAAAAAATTTTTTTTTAAAAAGATGAAGTTTTATCGCTGCTGCTGTTCTAAAAGTTACTCTGGGGTGGAATATAACCCAACAGTTCTACAAAACAGAGAAGAAAATGAAGAAAACTTTTAAATTGCACTTTTGAAGAACTTTCCTTGCATATGTCAAATCCAAAATAAAAACAGTATATATTTGTTATAAGAAATTCCATCTCCGAACCTTTAGTCATTCTGTAACAAAAACATTGATGACACACAAATAATATAATAAATAAGTATATTAGCAGTTCCCAACTATGCCTCTATTCCAAAGTCTATTCTTAAGTTTATTATCATATTTTATTTTCAAAAGATTGCCTTAGAATAGTTAAGAAAAATTAAGAATTGCAGATAAAAATTAACATTTGGCTTTTATAAAATTACTCTTTATTTATCAAATTTCAATACAAAATAGCCATTAGATATTTACCTAGCATCTTCCAAATTCAGTTTACCATGCTAAATCAGAAATGTATCTCTTGACTAATAAACCCAGTATTTGTTTCACTCCTTGTATTGCTTAATAATTCATAGGTAAATGCCTAAGAAGCCCATTAATAAATAATAAACAAAAACAAGATATCAGATTTCATGCTAGTGACTCATATCAAAAGACAGGGATGGGACTAGGAAAACATGAAAAACACTTCCAACTGGGAAAGCAGAGAAATATTAAGTATATCTTTGAGAACCCTATGAAAATGAATAATTTTCTTTAATTCGCTATATAGAGGTTTTAAGGAACATAAAAAACTTGTTTTGGGGTTAGATTATGGACAAAATAATACACTCTAATAAAAGTATCAGGTTGAGTTCCCAAGTACAGCAGCATCTCAGTGAAGTCTGCTGGGTGGAAATCACTGCTAACAATATAGAGGTGAGGAAGCAGAGGACTGCAGGGGTCAAGTAAGGCCCAGCACCCCTATGTGGCTGCTCTGGGAGTTACCCCAGCCTGTGTGAGATGTGCCCTCTGCAGGGCCCATCCCTGGAAGTGGAAGGCCAGGTGCATTTGCACAAGTTTTATGATTATTCTGATGTACGTTAAAGTGCAAGAACCTCTAATTAGTCCCTGCTGTCTCTCAAAATCATCTCCCAGTGTTTCTCTGTTTATGATATAAAGAAAATGATTTGCATGCTTTGAAAATAGTTCAGTGTCTCTAAGGCAAAATCCAAAAGGTGGTGTAAATTAGACTAGAAAACTGCACAGACGAGAGGTGCATTTTGCCCTTTGCCCTTTCTCAGAATGAAATCTAACATACGCTAGCCTTGCTGTGCACACACCAGAAAGGGATGAGCTGGAATTAGAATGGCTTCAAGCACCTGGGGAAAGGTCTCCCAACAGGCACTGCCATGCAGTGAATCCCTGTACACCCAAACCCAGTGCAGGTCGCCTTTTCATTCTTAAAACAAAAACAAAAACAAAATGCAAACAGTTCATCTGACTGTTTTGTTAAGTAATCCTCTTATGGTATTTAATCTGCCAGTGTTTGAACAGATAATAAATGCTGCAGCTATCAAAACTAAGGAAGTGAATCGAATACAGCTGGTTGGCAATGAAACAGAACAAAGTAACAATTACAACGAGCAAGGCAGCCCAGCCAATTGCCTGCTGCTGTGGGCACAGACCTTCACTTAAAACCCAATTTGGCCCTTGGAATTTATTGTCCCCAACACATATTCACTGTTAAAGAAACAACCTATTAAGCTGTATCATGTTTGTCTGATTCTCTATTCCCATCAAATTCAAAAATTTGGTCACAAGTATTTCATATCCCAACTGAGTGGCACAAAACCGTTATGCTTTCTTCCAGAAAACATCATTTCTTTATCACCTTGGTTTATCATGTGATCCTGAGAAGTCCAATTTCATCCTTTGCTTGAATGTGATACCAGGAAATAGTAATAGCATCACAGAAACAGGGGCAGCTGGGTTGCATTGAAAGAGGCACCGTAACTAGATTTCCATGCTCTCTAGAACATGTCATCTTTTTTCTTCCTAATTTGTTCAGCTCCACCACAGGCCAAATGCTGTTTAGAGAATTTCAGTAAAGAAAAAGTCATGTTCCTTTCATTCAGTAAGTGTCAAAGCAAAGGAAGGTGTGCTAATGCACTGTCAACTTAGCTACAGTGCCACCAGCGTGGGGTGTAACGAACAGAAGAACTGAGAGCACTACAATTTTGAGACTTGTGTTTCGGAAGCATCCTGATGCTTGATAAACAGGAGAATGATACCAGGAATGGGCTAAATAACATTGCTGTGTGACTTCCTCCAAGCCTCAGAACTTCCTGGATGGTTTAACATCAAATCCTAATTAATTCAGATCAGCACTCAAAAAAACGTGACATATTCAAAGAACGTCAAGGGACACAAAGTCAGGACTGCAAAAGGCCTTCAAGATCCTCTATTTCAATCCCCTCATTTATTACAGACATATTAACTGAGGCACAGAGCTATTAACAGACTGAACTAAATCCTCAGGGCTAGCAAAAGCAGGCCACAGTGCTAGTAAGCTGACAAAATGTCAGCGTCATTCCTATGTACCACCAACACAATGAGGGGAATAATAAAACTCTTCTGAGGAAGGTAATTGTGGTGTCCAGAGAAAATTCCATATTAGCACTCTGGGCAACATGCTCCATTTTCATTAAATTTGTCCCTGACCATTGCATGTATAGAGTTATGTGGCTACACTAAATGTCTGGTTAGTGTTATTGCTGGAATGTTGCCGACTTAGCAAATGGTATTGCTAAGCAATTCCTAACTAAAGACAAAATGTTTCATTATTTTAAGTTTTCCATTTGTATTGTCAGGGATAGGGATTAGGGCCTACAGACCCTTCAAACCTGATGTACAGACTGGGTCACAGACCCCTCACATGCCTGGTTGTGTCACCAGACCCCTCACACATAGGTCCATGCTCTAGATAATTGGGAAAGATCCCAGGAGCCACTGGCAGACGACATGAGCTCAGTCCTCAGCTTCCTCAGCAGCTTACAGCCAACTCACGCAGTGGCAGTGGCCTCCTGGAGGGTCCTGGTGGCCCTGGCAGCAACAGTCTGCAGCAACAACCTCCAGCAGCAGGAGCAGCCTCCCTGGGGACATGGGGCACTGTGTAGCAGAGCCACTTGTCCTTTATACTTAAGTCCATAACCCAGGACACCTAGGTGCACATGCACAATTACATTAGACAATAACCAAGGAACAACTCGGCCCACGTGTATATTTACATCAAATGCTCCACAAGATTCTGAACATCTGAGGGGCTCTGACCATTTTCGTTCAGTTTCCCTACAGCATGATTTGTTAAACCAGGTCTCTCCTGCATAACCACCAAATTATAGCTGGCCAGATAATAAGCCTGAAATAGTGTAAGATGAAGCCATGACATACTTTATGTTAGCAACACTGAGAATGTCCAAACTCTGCAGCAGTTGCTCCAAGATAAGTGGGAGCAGGGAGCTTTCTATAATCTTTACTCTGTAATGAAGTCACGAAAAACAGAAAAGTTATATAAATGCATTTAAGCATTTTTTACATAATTCTGTACTTAGTTTCAACTCATGCAAAACAAATTTGAATAATAGTAGTAACATTAAGTTCTACAAATGCAAAATTTGGTAAACCAAGAATTTTGCTCAATAATTCTCAAAAGCATTTTTAAATCAGTTCATTAAAAGTTGGACTAGTATAAATATGAAAAGATTAAAATAGGTATTTAATTTACCTACTTCAAATCACTTAGTAGATCAATTTTATGGATTAATCTAAACTCTTTTTATAGGTATTATAAACCTTTAGTTTTATAGGGTAATTAAATCTAAACTTTTACATTTATAGGATTTAAAGGAAATGCTCTCTAACAATAACTCTGCCTGAAATATTCAGTATATTTTTTGTTTTAGATCTGCCCAAAATAAGTACCACATAAAGCTGTTTGACACACTGATGACAGGAATCACTTGTTTTCATTCAAGACCAAGAAGTGATGTTTCGCTTCTTCTGATGGGAATTTCTCAGCTATCATTAGTGGGTCCGTGAATAGGGCACATCCATAATAAATAAAATCCTTCACGTAAAATTTTTTTGATTTCTTAAAGTTTCTTTTAAATAAATGTGTTTTTTCATTATCAGATAGTAAAGCAATGTGTATTGAGCACTTTATATTTACCAGGCCTCATTCCAACATGTTATATATGTTAATTAACTTAACCCTCCCAACAACCTTATAAAGTTAGGTAATACTACTACTTTACATAAAAATCCAATATCATTCCATCTCAAGTTTACTAAATCCAAAAATTGAAGCAGAAATGTATAGTCCCCAGAGAGAAGGAATTTGAAGGTAACCACTAGAAAAACAATTTTCTGTTACTTATGCAAGTTGAAATCCCTAGCCATCCTGCTATGACCCTCTTGTGATACTGTTATACATTACAAATGCCCAATTTACTTTCTCATGTCCTTGGAATACAGAGAGCTGAGAAAATGGATTCAAACTCCCGAAGTTTAATATTTTTCCTTTTAGCACAAAGATCCCTTACTTTCAAAGCCACACATCCTATGAGAAGATCCATTCCTAGGGCAGACATTGTAAACCTCTTGCGTTAGCACTGCTCAGTTAGGCAGTCTTCTCGGCGTTCTAAGTTCAATTTCTCTCTCCTCAGTGGTGAGTACGGAGCGCCATGAAGGGTAAGGAGGAAAATACCCTATCTCTTTACTCTCAGCCAAAGGAAGAGAACCTGAGTAAACCGCCTGTAGGGGCACAGAAGTGGAGGTCCAGCTCCTCTGCATATGCAGCAGGTGTCCAACTGTACTGAACATCGAATGAGAGCCCTTCCCACACACTGCTGGGCCCCGGGGGCACACTGTCTCTGTCCTTAGAAACAGCAGGTGAGAGGGTAATGTAATACCTGAATTGCACTACAGGAATTTGGTGAAACAGGAAAATGATACAAAAAGTCACATGCAGGGAGAAATCATTTATTCCAGGTTTTGAAACAGAAATGTGACCAAGTGACCTGGATGGATGAGCAAGGGAAATAGCATCATTCAGACCATGTAAGATAGCATTCTGAATAAAGATGACAGTTGATAAAGTGGCCTCATTTGAGAGTATAGCTGGGGACAGAATGATAAAAATAAATGCTGGTGGTATAAAAACAAAATACAAGTCAGCCCTGTGTACCGGTGGGTTCTGCGTCCATGGATTCAACCAACCACAAATTGAAAATAATCGGGGGGAAAAATGTGTCTTTACTGAACATGTACAGACTTTTTTTCTTGTCATTATTGCCTAAACAATACAGCGTAACAACTATTTACATAGCATTTACAATGTATTAGGTATTACAAGTAATGCAGAGATGATTTAAAGTATAAAGAAGAATGTGTTTAGATTATATGCAAATATTGTGCCATTTATATCAGAGATTTGAGCATCTGCAGACTTTGGTAGCGGCTGGAGGTCCTGGAACCAGTTCCTCACGGATACTGAGGGACAACTGTAATAATAATAATGTCCATCATGGATACAGCCCTTGCCCCTGTCCCTGGGGCATGCATCATGTGACAATTTGCACTACATACAGGAAGGGGCAGAACCACTCTTGCATAGGAAGCAATTAATGAGCAGAGAATGCTGTCACAGGAGTAGAGCATAGGGAATTTACTTGTTCTTTTCCAACTAGGTCAGATTCACAAAGGTGATGGGATTCATGAGTAAATTGAGTGAGCGAAAGGTCGGCTATCTGCAAGCTGAAGAGGTAAGAAAAGAGGAGGTTTCAGGCACCAGGGAGCCCATCTTCTTTAATATGGTGTTAGGCTGGCCTCCAGCATCACAGCAGAAAGGAGAAGCAGTGTTGACCTGCACCTGCACCTGCACCTGCTGCAGGGAAGGAACTGTGGGAGCTCAGTGGCCGAGTCCAATCAGAATGCTAAAGGTCAGGGTTTGTTTTGGCATGTGCTTGTTGCCACCTGAACGTTTCTGCTGGCCATACTACCTATGTGAAATGTCCATCTCATGGCAATTTATGTAGTCCAACTTAAAGAAAAGCCACATTTTAAAGGGCAGGCATTTTCTTAGAAGATCAAATATTATTAGTCTACAGTTACCTTTACAAATGTGTTTCTTAAAAGAAAAAATTTTGCCTTAATAAAGGCAATGTGGGAAAATCACTTAACATTTCTGAGCATCAGTTTCCTCATCTTTACAACAGGAATAGAACAACTATTAACTGATAAATTTGTTGGGATGATTAAAAACGCAAATACTTTTTTTATCTTGGTGTCTGGAATATAGTACATTGTCAATAAACGCTTGCTCTTACATTTTATTTTTCAGCATTTCTCAAAATCCCTTCAAGGACCAGAATTTAAACTGTATGTATTGATGTAGTTTTTCCTGCATCTCCACTGTATCTTACTGTTAATACAAAGAAAATAAAGATCAGTTTTAATAACTGAATTTTATTTAAAATGTAACTATAAAAGTAATTTATAGCCCCAAGGCATAAAATAATCTGCTAAAGCAAGAATAAATGACTTTCAGATTGTGCAATATTGTGGATTGTTTTGGCCTATTCACTAATGAGGAAAACGTAGGACTTCCTTTGGAGGTTATGGAATTGACAAATATAAGAAAGATTATATGTAAGACTGATAAATATTTTTTAAGGAACCAACTTATGTTAATGTTAAACTATATGCTAAGGTTAGGGATATATATATATATATATATTTTTCCTTTTTGTCTTTTTTCGTGACCGGCAACGGATCGCAACCCTCAATGTCGCGTCCGTACCGGACCAGGACCGGCAACGGGATCGCAACCCTCGGTGTTGCTCCCGCCCCTCGCTCGGCCAGTGAGCAGCCAGTCTGTATGTGGGATCTGAACCCTCGGCAGGAGCGCCGCCGCACTCCCAAGCGGCGCACTGTAGCAGTGCACCACCGGGCCGGCCCGGGGATATATATATTTTTTTAATTGGGCCATCATTTCTTGGCTAATATGTCTGTCGCTAGGGTCCTCTAAGGACAGTCACAATCTAATACCATTAGCAACCAGGGAGGTGAGGCAATGCATGAAGCTGTGGGTGCCACGCACGGCAACAGGGAGCGGTAGGGACTGCGGCCAATCAATCGCGATGGGGAGGGGAGACGACCACTAGCTATGCAAAACAAAATATAACCACGGACCGATTTCAACCCAAAGACTGGCAGTTTGCAATCCCTGATAAACTCCTCAGTTCTTTAACCATTTCCCCCTTTTCCCAACTCAGAGGTACCCCACACTGCTATTAGTACTTAGTATTAAATACTAAGTTCACTGAACAGAGAAAGAAAGAGATGAGCACATTATTGGGCATGTAATGTAAGACTCAACATCACTGTTTCTCAAAGGTGGGGTGTATTTCAAGGGTGTGGTGCACAAACACCTGCTTCGGAACCATGCAGGGAGAGGGCCCCAGAGAGTTCAAGATTTAGTGAGCTTCCCACATGATTCCTCACATATTAATAAGAGCCATTTTCTCCCTGTAATAATTAATTTATTTTGTAAAATTCTTCTGTTCTATTCCCATTGTTCTGTCACTCCAAAGTCTCTTGCTTCATTTAAGTTTTCCAACTTTCAGTCTACAATAAAATATATTCTTTTCATCTAGTATATTCTAATCCAAAGACTCATTAGTTTGCAATCATGTTTTATCTCATTTTCTATATAAAACTTTTACTTTTATATGTTTTAGTTCATGCTTCCTAGCAATAATGTGAAATCTGTAAGTATTAAACATGTAATATTCAAAATCTCCATGAAATACAAATAAATCTTTAAATTAAAAAAGACTGTCATTGCAAGTCAGGATTTTATAGAAACAGATATGCAGATAAATTTTCTGCACTACCATTTGCAAATTTTAATCTTCATGAAACTGTTTTTTTTTTCCCCTTTTTGTCTTTTTTCGTGACCAGTAACGGGATCGCAATCCTCAGTGTCGCGCCCGTACCACGACCGGCAATGGGATCGCAACCCTCGGTTGTCGCGTCCGCACCGCACTCAACCAGTGAGCGGCCCGGTCTCTATATGGGATCTGAACCCTCGGCGGGAGCACTGCCACGCTCCCAAGCGCCGCACTCTACCAAGTGCGCCACCGGGCTGACCCTTCATGAAACTGTTTTTGAAGAAACAACACGTCATTTTTGAATATTTTTATCAAAATATTACACAGCACAGTAATTTTCCTTCACTCACTATTTTATTCTTTCAATTATTTCTTATTTCTATAATCCCATTATTACTAAGAATCATTAATTGTTTTCCTCTCTTCCTACACCACACAATATTTAATATTTCATAATTATTCAAAGGAAAATGTAAAAAAGCTAGAGGAGTCTCTCCAAATAACTGCTGATAAATTAATTACATGTTAATCAATTTTTCTACAGCAAAACTTTTGGAAATTAAGGATGTCAAGACTCAGACCGAAAGAAAAGGTGGCAACACAATTCTGGGAATCGCATATGTTCAGCCCATGCCCTACCCCCTTGGGTTGTAAAACTTGATGGTGGAAGTTGAGTGGGTCCTGCTATATTGCCTCCACCCTCCAAAAGCAGGCCAAAGGTAGGTGATAAAAGGAGCCCTTGCCTCTTCATTCAATACCACTTATCCTATTCTTTACTGAACTTACTGGCTCAGAATGTAATAATGGTTTTTTTTTTTTTTTTTTTTTTTTTCCTTTTTGAGACCGGCTGCACCACGCTCAACCAGTGAGTGCTGTGAGCACCCCGGTCCTCCCTATATAGGATCTGAACCCGCGGCGGGGGCGCTGCTGCACTCCCAGCGCCGCACTCTCCCGAGTGCGCCCCGGGCTCGGCCCAGAATGTAATAATGGTTTTTTTTTTTTTTTGTCCTTTTTGAGACCGGCTGCACCACGCTCAACCAGTGAGTGCTGTGAGCACACCGGTCCTCCCTATATAGGATCTGAACCCGCGGCGGGAGCGCTGCTGCACTCCCAGCGCCGCACTCTCCCGAGTGCGCCACGGGCTCGGCCCAGAATGTAATAATGTTTAACCTTCTAGGTATTAGAGAAGAGAATGGGTGCAGCTTTAATGCTGCTTATTATTAGGGGCAAGGAAGATTTAATTCCACTTAAAATGCTCTCTGGAACCATCCTGCTCTTTCTTTTCAAATCTTTCTTTTTCTTCATTTTTTTCTACTATCTTTATTTCCTTCTCTTCCAACCCCCACAAAAAGCAAGAGACTGGCAAAGGAATGATATGGTTATGACAGCCATCCCTTTCTTTTCCTACTTCAAGTCCTAACTTTATTATAATACACTTGGCTTGATTATTCTAAGAAATTTCAATATTTTGAATATAATTTTCAAAAATGTTTTAAAATGTACCTGGGATTTTGTTTTTATTCAGGTATGGTAAGACCAACAGATCAGCAGATGGCTGCCATGGAAAAGATAGTTTGTTACAGTTCCCAAGAGAAGGGGGCACAATCACACCACGCCATGTCACACCACATCACATGGGACCACAGGGGGAAGGACCAGGGACTGAAGGGAAGCCTGGGCCAGAGCCTTCAGTGTAGCTTTCTTGGGAAGAAATGGGCAAGGCAGGGTAGGCAGAATTAGAATTAGCTAGTTTAAATAATTTCGGTGGGGCTGTAGGATGTACGGACTGCCTTTAGTCACCTGGTACTTGGCCCTGGGGTGATATTATGGCAGGGAGATGGTGGCTCACCCTGTGAGAGCTCTAAAGGAGGTAGTAGGTAGGTATGACTCTGCAGTGATTGGTTTGCATATGAAAAACATGCTCACGGGAGAGTCATCTGTTAACTCTAGGAATTAGCCAGCTGAGAGGGGTACCATCTCCAGGATCAGCAAGGTCCTGAATGCCACGTCATCAAGAATACAGAAAATAAGAAAATATAGTTAATACGAAATATCATTTGTAAAAGATGGGATAACCTACCTAAATTAAGACGACAGAGAATCCAAAATATCACTGTAGCCTACCACATGAACTTTCCCTTCACTAGTACTAGGACAAGTAGAAAAATTAGAAACTTAAGAGCTTGCTTTTTTTTTTTTCCTTTTTGTCTTTTTTCGTGACCGGCAACGGATCGCAACCCTCAGTGTCGCGCCCGTACCGGACCAGGACCGGCAACGGGATCGCAACCCTCGTGTTGCTCCCGCCCCTCGCTCAGCCAGTGAGCGGCTGGTCTGTATGTGGGATCCGAACCCTCGGTGGGAGCGCCACCGTGCTTCCCAAGCGGCGCACTATAGCGGTGCGCCACCTGGCCGGCCCAAGAGCTTGCTTTTTTTGCTGCATTCTTCATGACTATCTTTTAAATAAGATGCTAATGAATATAGAAAACCTGTAAATCATTTTATACAGGCAACCATTTCATAAACAGTATATGAAATCATTCTCTGTATGAAATATCTGTACTTCAGTAAATTTCATTATTTGAAACACATAGTTCAGATTCCAACAAACAGTTTAAATTACTCTTCCCTTTAAAAGTAATGTCTGGGGGGCCGGCCCGGTGGCGCACTGCTATAGTGCGCCGCTTGGGAAGTGCGGCGGCGCTCCCGCCGAGGGTTCGGATCCCACATACAGACCGGTTCCCGCTCACTGGCTGAGCGAGGTGCGGGCGCAGCACCGAGGGTTGCGATCCCGTTGCCGGTCCCAGTCCGGTATGGGGGCGACACTGAGGGTTGCGATCCGTTGCCAGACACGGAAAAAGACAAAAAGGAAAAATTTTTTTAAAAAAATAAATAAATAAAAGAAAATAAAAGTAATGTCTGGTAATATTTTTATATTTAAAACTAAAATAACAAAAACAAATGCTTTCAGAACCTAATTAGTATTACCCGAATTTAAATTTATATCCATTCTCGTAAAACAAACAATGGAAAACAACCAGAAAATCAAATAAAATATACAATTATTGTAAGACATTGGATAACAGGCAGCACAGGGACACAAATATGGTAAATCTTATGCTTGCCCCCAAATAACCACCTGGCAGCAGTTTCTATAAACACCATGGCCAGGAGGATCCTAATCTGAACCCAGTGCTCTCACTGGGTTGAGAAGACAGAGATGATCAGAGTTCAGGAAGGCCCAAAAGGCCAGAATTTGCATGACAGAATGCAGGAGAGAACCGCACAGAGAGCAAGCTCTGGGCACTAGAGAAGGGTGCCTTGAACCTTTAGTTCAATAACAATCTGTGAATAGGTGGGGTGAAACCTCATGAGGCTTGGGAGAGAAACATGGGAAAGCATAGTGTAAACAATTCCCAAAACTCACACAGGTTCATGTACCTACTAGCCAGAGAGGGTCACTGAGTTGTCAGAAGGGTAGTTCCTGAGTACTGAAGTTCAAGTAACCATACAATAGAGGCTGCTCCAAATTAACCCTAACAAGGCTTAAAAGCAAACCCCCAAATTATCAAACTCATCCCAAGTAAATTAACTGCATGACAGAATAAAGTCTGCCACTATTTAAAGGAATCCAAAAAATCCACAACTAACAATGTAAGATTCACAATATCTGGCATCATATCCAAAACTACTAGGCAAATAAAGAAACAGGAAAAGATGACCTATAACTACAAGAAAGCTCAATAAAATTAGACCCAGAAAAGGATGTTGGAATTAGCAGACAAGGATGTTTTTTAAAAATCTATACTAATTATGTTTCACCAGCTCAAGAATGTAGAGGAAAATATGAACTTGATCGAGAGAGGAAAGGAATATATTAAAAAGACACAAACGGAACTTACAGCGATTAAAAATACAATATCTAAAACAAAAAATACAACAGATGGAAATGAGGGCAGTTGAGACTGAAAAGAAAGCATATGTGAACCAAAAGACTCAGCAATTGAAAATTATCAAAAATGAAGCACAGAGAGAAAAAAGACTGGAAAAAAACAGTCTCAGTGATGTGTGGGACAATACCAAGTTATCTAACAAACTTGGAATTTGAGTTCATAAGGAAAGGACAGAAAGGTAGGAAAATATTTGATGAATTTGGTCTGAAAATCTTCCAAATCTGATGAAAACTATAGTTTGCCACCAATCTAAGAACCTCAACAAACATCAAGCTTAAGAAACATAAGGAAAATCACATGAGACAGTCCATAATTAAACTGCTAAAAAACCAGTGGTAAAGAGAGAATCCTAAAAGCAGCCAGAGGGAAAAGGACACATTACATACAGAAACCCAACTACTCACTGTTTACAAGAAACACTAAATATAAAGGTAAAAGTGGTCTAAACGTGAAAGATGGAAAAAGATACACCATGCCAACACTAGTCAAAAGAAAACTATAGTAAATATATTAACATCAGATGCAGTAGATTTTACTGCAAATAACATTATCAGAAATAAAGATCATTTCATAATGATAAAAGGGTCCACTTATCAAAAGAACGTAACAATCCTAAATGTTTATGTGCCCAATAACAGAGTTTCAAAACGTAAGAAGCAAACAATGACAGAACTGCAGAGAGGAATAGACAAGTCCACAATTATACCCAGAAATTTTAATGCCTTCTCAATAAATAGAGCAAATAGAAAAGCATCAAAGATACAGAGGATGTGAACAACACTATTAACCACTTTACATAATTAACATCTATAGAATACTTCGCCCAACAACAATGAAATACACTTTATTTTCAAGTGCATACGAAACATCTACCAAGATAGACAATATTCTGGGCTATAAAACCAGTCTATAAAACCAGTCTCAATAAATTTAAAGGGATTCAAACAAAAAATGTTCTCTGACTACAATGGAATTAAAAATCAGTAACAGAAAGATATCTAGAAAAATCTCCAAAGAAAAAACATATTTCTAAATAACACATAAGAAAAAAATCCCAGAGGACTCTTTCATGAACTGACAAGCTGATTATGAAACTCAAATGAAAATGCAAGGACTAGAAAGATGCAAAACAATTTTGAAAAAGAACAACAAAGTTGGAGGGCCTGATTTTCAGACTCATTAAAAAGTTACACTAATCAAGACGTGGTTGGTATTGGCATCAAGATAAACAAACAGATCAATGGAGTATAGAGGCCAGAAATCAACCAGATATATAAATAAATAATATGACAACGATTATTGACAAAAGTGCAAGCAATTCAGGGGAGAAAAGACAGTCTTTTCAACAAAGTGTGCTGGAACCACTGGACAGCCATGGGCATAGAAAATAAACTTTGGGCCGGCCCGGTGGCGCACTGGATAGTGCGCCGCTTGGGAAGTGCGGCAGCGCTCCCGCCCGAGGGTTCAGATCCCACATACAGACCGGTTCCCGCTCACTGGCTGAGCGAGGCACGGGAGCAGCGCCGAGGGTTGCAATCCCGTTGCCGGTCCCCGGTCCGGTACGGGGGCAACACTGAGGGTTGCGATCCGTTGCCGGACACGGAAAAAGACAAAAAACAAAAAAAAAAAAAAAAAAAAAAAAAAAAA
>NW_007726528.1:185424-218633 GCF_000696425.1 Galeopterus variegatus | reverse complement strand
GAAAAAAAAAAAAAAAAAAAAAAAAAAAAGAAAATAAACTTTGATCCGCATCTTACGCCATCTATAAAAAGTAACTGAAAATACTTTCTATGTTTCATTTTAGAAGCTTTACACAGTTTTATGTTAGATCTAGAAGGAAACATAGGAAAAAAATCTTCATGATCTTGGGTTAGGCAAAGACTTCTTTTACATGACACCACTTACACAGTCCATAAAAGAAAAAAACCTGATAAATTGGATTCCATCAAGATTAAAAACTTCTTTTCAAAAGAAGAATTTTTAAAAAAAGAACAAGCCACAGACAAGGAGAAAATATTTGCAAAGCATATATCTCAACTTATCTCCAGAAAATATTAAGAACTCTCAAAACTCAATTAGAAAATAAGTAGTCCAAAGAAAAAAAGGGCAAAAGATTTGCACACTTCACAGAAAAAGTTATACAAATAGCAAACAAGCATATGAAAAACTACTTGACAACAACAGTCATTAGGGAAATGTAAATTAAAACCGTAATGAGATATCACTTCACACCCATTAAAATGACAAAATTTTTTTAAAAGACTGACCATACCAAGGGCTGGCAAGGATGTGGAGCAATGGGAACTCTCATACACTGCTACTGGGAATGTAAAACGTTAAAAACCACTTTGGAAAACAGCTTGGCAGTTTCTTAATAAGTTAAACATACACCTACCATGCGTTCCAGCCAATCCTCTTAGGTATTTACCCAAGGGGGGGGGGGAGTATATGGCCATACAATAACTTATATCTGAATGTTCAAAGCAGCTTTATTTGTCATAGCCAGAAACTGGAAACAAACCAAATCTCTGTCAATAGGTAAGTGGATAAAGAAAATGTGGTACAGCCATGCAATAGAACATGTCTCAGCAAAAAAAGGAGTGAATAGCTGATACACACAATATGAATGAATCTCAAAATAATTTTACTGAGTGAAAATAGACAAAAGTGGACATACTGCATGACCCATAGGTGCAAAACTCTACGAAATGCAAATTAATCTGTAGTGACAAGAATCAGATCAGTATTTGGGCGGGGTACGGGGAGAGGGATATAGAGTGTTATAACAAAGGAGCAAAGGCAACTTTTGGGTTTGATGAACATGCTCACTATCTTGATGGTGGTGATGGTTTCATAAAGTCATATAAATGACAAAATATCAAATTCTACACGTTAAATATGTGCAGCTTACTGTATATCAATTACATCTCAAAAATAAAATGTTATTACAATAAACAAACTATAAAACAAAATTATATTTTACCAGGATCGTATTACTTATAAGCAGAATGTTTTGTTACATATGTTTTTCTTTATAATGCGATTTTACTAAATTAAAAAATACACAATAAATTTTTTTAAGGTAAATATGGTTCCCCAAAGGAATAAAATTCATTTTCCTTAGGCTTGGCTTATTACAGCAATGCCTCGCTACAGCAGAGATACTGAATCTTATTACTGGCCAAAACTTCACCCAAGGGAAAGTAAATAGGGCATTAATAAACATTAAAACAAAGTTTACTCATCATAAAGTCAGGAAATTCAATGCTAAGATACCCATGAGGGGGAAGGGGTAATGAATTTGTGGAAAATAATAATATTCAGCCTGTGGCTACCAAACTGCTTCTTGAAATGTTGTTTTTGCAATATTAATCCTTGGCATAGAAGATGATCTCTGGACCCCACCATCCTCTGGTAATCTCTGTTCTTGCTCTGCCTCTAGAAGTGCTTTCTCAGCAGAGGTCAAAGGCCTTCCTTGCTGCCCACCACACCCACTGCCTCTGCACAGCCAACATCAATTCCCGCCCCAGGTCCTCAGTTGGCCTCGGTTTCTCTCAGAAACTCATTCTTCATCATTCTCCCCATGGGCTTTTCTTTTTCAGTTCTTTCTAAAATTCCTCTGCTTTTCAAAGCTTGGACTTTAGGGCCGGCCCGTGGCTCACTCGGGAGAGTGCGGTGCTGATAACACCAAGGCCCCGGGTTCGGATCCCACATAGGGATGGCCGGTTCGCTCGCTGGCTGAGCGCGGTGCTGACAACACCAAGTCAAGGGTTAAGATCCCCTTACCGGTCATCTTTTTAAAAAAAGAAAAAAAGACAAAGCTTGGACTTTACCTTCATGGGAAACCTAAAGTGAACTTGAACGCCTCTCCGGAAAGAGAATACCACACGTGCACTGACACCCCTGTGGTCTGACACAGCTTCTCACATGGAGGGAAAGATTGTACTCCCTAGGTCAGATCAAACCATGGTTATCCACGCCACCAAAGGTCTGGTCCCCATGCTACAAGCTTTTGATCTTTTAACATCATCAGTGTAACTATTAGGCTTCCACCACCTGCTGTGCCTAGAACGAGCTGCTCTCAATCAAAATCTAGGTCCCTGTCTTGTTAGCAGATCCCCATTCCAGCCTTTTCTGTGCCCCAAAGTGCCCTCTTCTTGTACTCAAAGTTTCCTCTTCATAGCCACTCTTAGACCATCTAAAGGAATTAAAGTACTGACACAAGCTACAACATGGACGAACCTTAAAAACATTATGGTTAAGTCAAAGAAGTCAGACACAAAAAACCACATAATGTATGATTCCATTTAACATGAAAAATCCATAATATCCATAAGCACAGAAAGTAGATCAGTGATTATCAGGGGCTAGAGAGGATGGAAGAATGAAGACTGCTGCTAATATGTATGGATTTCTTTTGGGGATGATGGGAATATTCTGGAATTAGATAGCCATGATGGTTGAACAACTCTATGAATATACTAACCACTGAATGGTATGCTCTACAATTATACTTTACAACTCAGTGGTTAGTATACTTAAAAAAAAACATTGCGTTCAGGCCGGCCCGGTGGCACACTCGGCAGAGTGCGGCGCTTGGGAGAGTGGGGGTGCTCCCGCTGAGGGTTCGGATCCCATATAGAGACCGGTCTGCTCACTGGTTGAGCGCGGTGCGGGCGCGACACCGAGGGTTGCGATCCCGTTGCCGGTCGGTCGCGGTATGGGCGTGACACCGAGGGTTGCGATCCCGTTACCGGTCACGGGAAAAAAAAAAAAAAAAGACAAAACAAACAAACAAAAAAAAATACATTGAGTTGTGTACTTTAAAATGATGAATTTTATGTTATGTAAATTATATCTCAGTTTTTTTAAAAAAATAAAGAACTGAAACTGTGGAAAGGCAGAAACAAAGACACCAAGTATAATGTTTGCTTAGTATGTAAAGTATTTTAGGGCCACTTCAGATAATATTAAGTCCCTACAGGCTAAATGAACCATTAATCCAAAAGGTAAATTATATTCGTCTTTTCTCTCTAGAGGAATCAAAAACAAAAGATTTCCTTTAAGCGTTTTCTAATTCTTATACAAATGATAATAAATGTACCAAGATGCTTAAGTGTTCATTTGCCAGCTTCCTTCCCCTCTTGGACTCCAAAGTCTATCTGGAACAACCTAATGTAATAGCAAAGGAAAAAGTAATTTAAATTAGGCTATTAGATAAGGCAGTGACATCTGAAGTATTTAATGTATTTCCCAGACACTATCTCAAATGCTTTCCATTTCCCAATCAACAACACTGCTCTGTTCTAATAGATCTGGCCATCAGATGTAATTGGCCTTCAATTACATTTTATTCCAAATTACTCTTCATAAGTGTACCAAACCAAAGCAGAGACACTAATATGCTGGGCCTTAAAGAAAACTCAGGGAGAACACCAGAGCCAGCATTCACTGGCTGAGAAATACCTAAGAGCGAGGATTTTATGAGAAATCACCTCCTGTGGGCAAGCTGATTCTGCTTCCACAGAGCTTGGGGCAAGTGATGTCACCTGCAAATGCACCTTTGTGAGGACACTGGAAGGGACAGCACTCTTCTCCCCAGTGACATAGGACTGCAGAGCACAAGAGCTTCCTCCAAAGGAAAATATGTTCAACTAATCATGGTAGGACTACACTTTCTCCCAGAAAAAATTAAAGTATGTTTACTCTTTGAGGCTCGCCCTTGGTCTGCATAAGCCCCTGGGTCTATTATTTCTGAGCGCTGGAAGACAGAGTAACTCCACAAAGCAGCCAAGCAGTCCATTCTGTCTAATTCAACCCCCAAATGCTCCCTTTGGCCCTGCCACCTGCAGGTGGGAAATACAACTGTGGCTCTCTTAATGTTTTCACACTCCTGTGATTCCCTG
This sequence comes from Galeopterus variegatus, assembly GCF_000696425.1. Classification (NCBI taxonomy): domain Eukaryota; kingdom Metazoa; phylum Chordata; class Mammalia; order Dermoptera; family Cynocephalidae; genus Galeopterus; species Galeopterus variegatus. The sequence continues at coordinate 214,428 of NW_007726528.1, read as the reverse complement.
CAATTTCCTAACACACCCAAATTACCATCCAGTGCCCTAACGCAGCAATTTAAGAATTTCTGCTGGACTGAAAGTTAATGCAACCATCAAAGTTTCCAATTTAAACTCAGAAATCGGCTTGTTTACTGCCCAAGATCTTGCCTCCCTATACAATTAGTCTCATGCGCCTGCCAATTTACCATTTCCTGATCCTGAAGAATAAAATTAAGGCCAACTTGTAAACAGAAAAGTCATAAAATGTAGATGTTCACACGAAGCAATAAATAAATGAGACATCCAATCCTTCATTCAGTGAAGGAAAAAAGCAGTGAAAGAGAGATTATACTAATTTATATATTATACTAAAACATTATGTGATATAGAGTACACTAATATATACTATACACATATTAGTATATACTATGTGTCTTACTAAAATACTAAGAATTTTAAATATCACAGAGCAAAATGTTATTCAGTAGTTTCAGCAGCACCAGAAAACACCCCAGCTTACTTTTTAGCCATATTTCCAGTTCAAGCCTATGGACTGCCCAAGAAATCTGAGGAAGTTCTCTAAATATGTGAAGGCATGACATTCATCTCTTCATCAGGCATGTATTGAGTGCCTACTAAAACTAAGATGGAAGGAGTGAAGTGTTTTCTCAGTCTCAGGCATGCCCTGTACTCCATAGAAGCAGAGAACAGCGCCCATTTCTCTCTGACCGCCAAGTTCTTCACCAGCAACTGCATGGGCTAAAAGTTTGAACTTGGTTATGAAAGCTGACTCGGTCGCAAACTCCTCCTCTCTACTGTGCCATACGCTTGGTTGGTTATATACTGCCAACGTGCATCACCTCTGCCCTGGACACAAGTTTTCTTCCCCAGTTTGATTCACTGTTACCAAAAGAGAAACGCCTAGAACCTTTCGAAGGCAGTGGTGCAGACCATAATCAAAACTAGGGGTGACAGCAGGAATAGTCCTTCTCTCACTCTACTAGGACATCCTTGAAATATTATCTTTAAAAACAGTGTGGTTAAAATAAAATAAAATAAAATAAAATAAAATAAAATAAAATAAAATAAAATAAAATAAAATAAAATAAAATAAAATAAAATAAAATAAAATAAAATAAAATAAAATAAAATAAAATAAAATAAAATAAAATAAAATAAAATAAAATAAAATAAAATAAAATAAAATAAAATAAAATAAAATAAAATAAAATAAAATAAAATAAAATAAAATAAAATAAAATAAAATAAAATAAAATAAAATAAAATAAAATAAAATAAAATAAAATAAAATAAAATAAAATAAAATAAAATAAAATAAAATAAAATAAAATAAAATAAAATAAAATAAAATAAAATAAAATAAAATAAAATAAAATAAAATAAAATAAAATAAAATAAAATAAAATAAAATAAAATAAAATAAAATAAAATAAAATAAAATAAAATAAAATAAAATAAAATAAAATAAAATAAAATAAAATAAAATAAAATAAAATAAAATAAAATAAAATAAAATAAAATAAAATAAAATAAAATAAAATAAAATAAAATAAAATAAAATAAAATAAAATAAAATAAAATAAAAACAGTGTGGTTTGGCTAAGAGGTTATATACATACAGTAGGAAAACAAATACATCACTTTCACTTTTTTCAGGAGAAATAAGATAAAAAGAGAGGTACATTCTTACTCCGGATGTTCCACTTTCAGATTCCTTCAAACCTTACAGTGTATGCATTCCTTACAATACCTGTAACCCCAATCCCAATGGAGAGCTGAAAACAGGTAATCAATAATTCGCTTTTAAATGCTGAATCTAACAGGTTTGCCCCATGTGAGTTTTTCAGAGATATCTTTCTAAATCTAGAACATGCAAGTCTACTAAATGTGCTGGCACAGAGCTTATATTTAAAAAAAAAAAAAAAATCCTATGCCCATGAGTTTTCAGATTTCAGTGATTCAGTCTTTGTCAAATAGAACTTTCTACAATGATGTAAATGTTCTTTATCTATCTGGTCTTTGTGTTCTTTATTAGTGACTAGCAACATGTGTCTACTGAGCATTTGAAATGTAGTACAAGTGAGGAGCTGGATTTTTAATTATTTAATTTTAGTTTAAATTTAAACTGATGTATTTGGCTAGTGACTACCATATTAACCAAGTCAGATGGACGGGGTTCCTGAAACAGAGAAACAAGACTCATGAAAACACTAGGTTCAAATCCCGGCTCTGCCACTTACTACCTATTGACCTACTGACCTTGAGTAAGCTATTTAAACTCTCTCCCATTTCTCCACGTGTAAAATAACATGTTACTGGAAGAAATGTTATGAAATCAAATATGCAAAGCCCCTTTTCAGTCCATGTTAGTCTGCTCCTATCAATGACAACATAGGTCAGAAGACAAAATAACACTTTCCCAATTGATACTCCTGAGGAGAAAACAACCAGCCAACCAAAGTCTGAAAGAGTGGATACAAAATTGTAAATGGTGGTCTGCTTCTAGAAAGTGGCTTTGAAGTTTTCCATCTTTATTTTATATAGTACTTTTGTACTCCTTGAACTTATTTTTCAAATATAACTAATTTTATTTTGTCAAAAAAAAAAAATTTTTTTAAAGTGAGACATGTTGTTCGAAAGTTTTGTCTTTGCCCTCTGGTATTCCCAAGGTAGGGATACTGGCAAAGCAGACACAGTGCATGTTGGTTCTCAGCTGTTGTGCAGGCAAAAGGGACAGGAGCATGGAACTGATGGCCCAGTCGCTAAGCCTCTGAGGCCTGCCTAAGTGCAGCGTAGTTAGGTAGATTAACCAGGTGACATCAGTGCCTGCTATGTTCCAGGTTTTCTTCATCCATCCTGGTCAGTGAGATGAGTCCTCCTGTGGTCAGATGATGCATTATCATCAGGTTCTTTTCTTTTAGAAATCAGTGATAGTTAAAGGTGAATGATACCCCCACACCCTATAAACTGAACAACATTTCTGGAAGGTAATTTGATGAAACGTGTACTTTAAAATATTTATTACCTTTTGAATCCAGGAATTACAGTTGTAGGACTTTGCCACAGGAGGGAGAAAATGAGATAACTAAGCAAAGAAGTCTATATAGAAATGATCACTCAACATTTTATATTGTAAAGCAAATAGAAAAGAATCAAAATATTTATTAATAGAGAACTGGTTAAATAAATTATGTATTTATATAAAGAAATACTATGCAACCCATAAAAATGATGTGGATTTATTATAATTAACAAAGATGTTCAAAATGTTACAAAATAACACATAAGATAGGATAACATCTGCTAAAACAACCTACATAATTTTTGTTTGTGCATATGTGTGTTTATGCACAGGAAAAATATTTAGAAAGACATAAACCAAAATGTTTACAAGTGCTTTTCACTGGGGAGTAGGAATTCTGATGATTTGTCTACTTACTGGTTATCTGTCACATTCTAAATCTTCTTCCTATAATACTTCTACAGTAGTAGATGACAAGAAAGAATAAATAAAAGGCTGCCACTGGTATCAGTTTTATAGGTAAGTTCTGTCAACCCTTCAAGGTCCAGGTAATTCCTACATGATTTATACTATTTCATAGTATAGAAAAATGAAAAATTTTTATTTCATTTTATCAGGCTAGCATAACAAACAAAAAATGCTAAACAAAATCTGATTTATAAATAGACATAAAATCATAAGAAAAAATAGCAAATTAAATTCAGTAATAGATTATTAGAAAAACTGGGATTATTCTAGTAATTGAAGAATAGTTTAATATTAGAACATATAAATGAGTTGTCACATAAGTCAAAGCTGGAAAACCAAATAGCCATCTTAATATATACGTATTGACTCTTCCTGATTTTAATGCAAAATAACTCTAGTAAACCAGAAATAGAATTAACCGTCTTCAATGCCATAAAAAAAATCTTTCTCCAACTCCAACAAAAAATAAAAGGTATTCCACTAAATTCAGAACTAAAATAAGGATGTCTACTAGAGTGACCATCACTAAACATTATATTGGAAGTTCTAGGCAAAATAATAAGAATTAAAATGAAGGAGGGCCGGCCCGGTGGCGCACTGGATAAGTGCGCCGCTTGGGAAGCGCGGCGGAGCTCCCGCAGAGGGTTCGGATCCCACATACAGACCGGTTCCCGCTCACTGGCTGAGCGAGGCGCGGGGGCAACACCGAGGGTTGCAATCCCGTTGCCGGTCCCCGGTCCGGTACGGGGGCAACACTGAGGGTTGCGATCTGTTGCCGGACACGGAAAAAGACAAAAGACAAAAAAAATAAAAAATAAAAAAATAAAAATAAAATAAAATAAAATGAAGGAAACAAATCGTAGAAAAGAAACAAATTCATACTATTTGGGGATGATATAATTGCTTTTCTTAAAAAAGACAAAAGAAACAACTGAAAAACTATTATAAAATTAAGAAAGTTTAGAAATATTCTACAGATATTTATCAAGTATGAACCATGGTAAATTCTGACGTGGGTGCTAGGGACACAACAGTGAATGAAAATAGAAACCCAGGATGCACTTTAGACTGTAAAAGAGAATAAAACAAAAATATATGGTTCTCATACTCTTTTTTTTCCCTATTTTCAGAATGAATGCAGGCGACATCATTTCCCATTTTCAGGCAATTCAGTAAATGGGCTTGATAAGCCACTTATAAATGCACAAAAATCAACAGCTTTTCTATAATCAGCAGACACCAGCTACAAGATATAATTTAAGAATAGTCTATTCACTACAGCAATCAAAAATAAAATATAAAGTATCTAGAAATAAATTTAACAGGAAATGTGTAGGACCTATGTAAATAAAGTACAAGATTTCACTTACTGAAATTAAAAAGGGAAGGAGTTTTAAAAAGGGAAAAAGAAAAAAAAAAAAAGCAAGGCATACCACGTCCCTGGATTGTAAAAGTGTAAATTTTCCCAAAATTAATCTATATATTTAGCAAAATCACATTCAAAATATCAATGGGATCTTTTTTTAGAGGTTGACAAAATGATTCTAAATTTCATGTGAAGAATAAATGTGTGAGAATGGCTAAGAACTTTCCTTTAAGGAAAACATGAAACGAACTGCTCCCAAAGAGAACTCACGATACCATCCACGCACTTCCAGACACAAGTTGTGCTGAGAGCCTGGCTCTATTGCAAGGGCCCCTCCTTGTCCGGATGTGCAGCCCTGGAAGTTGGGTGTATTTTTATACGCAGCCAGTGTATGGCCTTATCTCTGTCAACCACTCACTTCAGAGCAACTCCCACAGAAAAGGGGGTCTAATGTGGATGAGAAACTACTGTCAACACCAAAAAAAGCAGAAATTCATTAAGAAGTGTTCAAAAGCAAACTGAGATTCAAGTCAATTCTTTGATGGAAATGCGGTGGGAGGGCAGAGACCAGTGAATGCATTTTCTGGGTTGTCGTGTTCAATATTAAAGATTTCCAGGAAACAAACTGAGCAATTGATGAAAGTCCTTATAGGGCTATTATAAAATAATAAGGTAAAATTTAACTTTCTCATACGATGAATACTATATATTTAGATTCCTATGAAAACCTGGAAAGCAAATCCATAATATTTAGTAGTTACATTTGCATCTCCTTTAATTCTTAATAATATTTTATAATATAACTAATTCACCAAACCATTATATGCTCCCAGTGCACCAAGAATGAGAGGTTAAGCCTGTTTTACAGACACACATAAACTTTAAGAGACTGAAGAAATAGCCATATATCACAGAGGAAGTGAGCTGCCGCTGAGGCTGGAGCTGAGCTTTCAATTTGAGTCTAAAACAGGGACCCTCCCAACTCCCACTTCCATTTCGCCAGCCATGGAGCTGATGAGGTCCAGAGCACCGTAAAGCTATGAGCTTCTATCCCCATGTACACAGACAGCTGCATTCTGTCCTGAAACTACAGGCCGCCTGCCCAAGCCTGACCAGATAGCTGTCTTTAAAATTATAATATCGATTATTACAAGAGGGACTGATGATGATAACACCTGCAGTGCTTACTATGTGCCAGACACTGCTCCAAAGACTTTAAAGATACTCATTTAATCTTCACAGCACTCCTTATGAAGCAGGCACTAATACAATCATACCCAACTTATAGATGATGAAATTGAGACACAGAGAGGCCACCTAACTTCCTGAATGCCAGAAGGTCCACTAGTGGTGGAGGTCAGGGACTCTGCTCCAAGGCCTGCACTTTCAACAGGGATGCAAGGCTGCCTAGTGCCATTACTCGTTACACAGATTTCTATCTCTCTGGACCCCCAAAGCCAGCTAAGAAGACTCTAAAGAAAAAATACAACCTAGGCTACCTGTGATAAGGTTTAGTTAACACATGTTGCAAAGTCTGGCTAGCTGTTGCTGTTCCACTCTCTCCTATAACAATTCATACAAAAAATATTCAGGTAAATCCTCACTGTACTTTGTTGCATAGCTTAAAATATTCTTGTACAGTGTTTGCAATTATTCAAACTATAAAAATCTAGCTTGAAAATAATAAAGTGGACCATCGTCTGTGAAGTCTTAGTCTGGTATCAGCCCACCCTGACAACCCCTCTCTGAACTGCTACAGCCCTGCTCAGATGGCCCTTCGTGCTCCCTGTCTTGTACTGTATTGTGTATTTATCTGGTTAAGCAAAATAAAAGTTCTCTGCAGGGCCATCCCCTAGAACCTTGCACAATACTCTGTACACAGGTAAATGACACATTTTTGATGACCAAGGATTAAATGGAATAAAAATTTCTATTGTAGTACACAAACAAAAACACCAAAGTGTGGTAAATAAATCTTTGACAGTCACATTGAAATCCTTTTGGCAATAAAGTCCCCACTGCTAACAATTTCTCTAATTCATTACAGACAATATTTATGGAATGTTTACAGGGTACCAAGACTGGCAATGAGTGCTTTACTCAAACTTAATCAGCTAAGTCTCACTGTCCTACGTCCTGTGAGAGTGGTCCCTTTAAATAATCATCCCTGTTTTACAGATGAGAAAACTGAGGTTTAGAAAAATAAAGGAACTTACCCAAGAATTCAAACCCAGGCTCTCTGCTTCTAGAGACTGGGCTCTTAACCACTTATCTCCCTACCTTTCCCATCCTCTACCTGAGTCCCCCTCTACCAGCTTATATTAGACCACCAGAAGGTTTTCACCTGCAGCTCAACACTCCTCAGTCTCATTTCCTAAACTACACTTTTAACGTTACCAGCCTTTTAATGGAGGGCAACCAAAAGAACAATCCTATAAAACTTGCACTGAGGGTCTTGTCCCTCATGTGTTTCAGTGTGTTCTTCTGAAGACCCTTCTGAGATGTGTCCTTCTGTTCTTGGCATCAGGAAGAGCTGTGCCATCGGTAAACAGTTTGTTTTAAGGATACTACAAATTGAATAAGTGGCAAGGTTTCTGTGTTATGCAAGCTGTTAGAAAGCTCAATGCCTAATGTGAGGTCCACTGAAATGTTTATATATGTGTATATATCACTTCATTCTGGTTCCATTTATTATCCTACAAATGTTTTGAGTTTCTTTTCACCTACTTTTAATTTATATTCTTTTATATATATGAAATCATCTTTAAATGCTCTGAGGACAAAATAGAACATAAACAAAGTGCCTGTAGATGTTTAGCTCATTTTCGACAATCAAGGATGAAAAACAATTGGGGGTTAGGAGTAAAGAGTCCAACCAGAGAAAAACTGGCAGCCCAGGGACTTTATCCACCCAACAGGTTTGTTTTTAAAGTCTGGACAGTAGTTTTTAAATTTTTCAATTAGTTGGCAACATTTAAAATCCAAGAGATTTCACATAAAAACCAAATTTCTTGTTTTTCTGGAAAAGCTGGAAGCTCTAGCAACTCTAGAAACCTGCTCTCTACACAGGGCAACAACATTTGAAGCTGAACAACAGCTTCGATGAGCCATGAGATTTTAGTTGGTCAGAAGCCCCACCCAGACAGTGTCACTTGGTTAAAACCACCCGCCTGAATCCGAGAGGCATTTGACTTTGCAAGCCCTGGACTAAATCAACAGCAAATCAATTCCTGATAGAGAAATATGCAACTATAATTATTAGGCAGGATTTTCCAGCTGCTGGGGGAATCTCAGAGTACCTTTACCTCAAAAGATGGGATTATTTAGAAATTAGGCTAAAGAGAGGCAAAAAGAGATACACTGGATAAAGGCATCTATTTATAAATCCTCCTTAGCCATGGTGGTTCCTTGAGCTGCTGGCACTAACTCTCTAGTAAGTTCTTCTCTAGCCCTTCTCCACACCCCAATGCCCACCCTAACCCCATGGCTGCTGTCTCCATGATTCTACAGACTGAGGCTAAAGGGAAAAATGACACAATCAAGTGGTCACTCCAAGGGCTCCTAATCCACCAAGACTCTCTTCCTTGACCACCCACCCGGAGGCGCCATGGACACAACTAACCACACTTCCCTAGGTCAAAACAAAACCAAGCCCCTTCTTGAAAAACAACGGCTATGGCCATTGTTCATCCCACAGGCAGAGTGTTCACAGAGAATAGTCAAATTTTCCCCTTTCAGGAAGTTCCTGGGAGGAAGTCAGTGCCCTTAAGCTCAGCCACTCCCCAAACCAGAGAAAACAAAGGCAACGAAATGGCCACAAATGGCCACAGCATCCCGGAGTAGGAAGCAGGATCCTGAGGAGGTGGGAGTATTAGCCAGGGTGCCTGGCATTCCCAGGCAGGCTCTGGTAAGACAAGCCCATTAACTTTGCGTGTCAAGGTTGTGGGGTTGTTTTCTTTATGTTTCTTATATCTAAAGACTTTTGCCCCATTTTGATCAGAATCCAACCATGAAACCAAATGACTACTTAAATGGGACTGTGGGTGTAAGTTATCTGTCACCCCTCCCCAACTTACCATTGTCCTGATTCTTCGGAAACTAGAACCCTCCACCATTGGCAATGGCAGTCCATGACAGCCTAGTAATTGCAGCAATGGAATAATATGCATGGAAAATTATTCCTGACACTGTACATCTACCACTACTGAAATTTTTTCTTAAATTATTTCAAATGTAATGCATGTTAAGTTTTTCCAAACAGATCCATGGTAATAAAAAGGAAAGTAAGGATCTCTGGGCCCACATTCCCCTTTTCCACTCTCTTCCATTATTGCTTTTACTGTCCTTCTACGGCTATCAGCTTAACTAAACAATAGGCTTATATCTCTTCTTGGCTTGTCAACCTCACACAGTATCTACTGACTACTGCCTCTCCCTTATCTCACTCATTCACACTTACTTCACCTCTGATTCGTCCCTAGTTTTCTTGATTACGCTTTTTTTAGTTCTTCAATTGGTTAGCTCTGTTTCTTGTTCCAACAGCACTACACAGTATTTCTTGACATCCCACCACATAAGAGAAGGAAATGTGCACCCTGACATGTCCCTCTCCCTCCCACCTTTCTCTTTCTCCTGCCATCTAGCCGTGGATTTCTGTCCACTCTTCCACTCTCCTTCACACTGCCAGGTTTTAAAACCTTGGGTTATTTGGGGTTTTTTTTCTGTAGTAATATAATTACATCTTCCTCATCTTGGGTAAGGATTAACCAATACATTATTTAGCTACGACACAACAATTATATAAATATTATTTCCAGTAGAACAGCAAAGCTCAACTCCTGGCTAACCCTCAGGGTCAAATTGGGTTCTCTGTTCTTACCTTCCATTAAATGCTCAAAATGATGCTACACTTTGGATTGCTTTTATTTTTACTTAAAAAGAAATATGAAACAAGTATTTGCTATCCACCTGTCCGGGCCAATACTTGTGTCCATGCATTATATTTTATTTTATTTTTTAATCAAAACTACATTCATATGGCCACAATACTATCTGGTGTTCATCCCTTTCTAGTAAGGAAGCGCACACTACTACTAATGCTCCAGGGAATAGTTATTGAGCTAAACAATTAAGCCAATAAAAAAGAACCCCTGAGGCACTAATGCTCCAAGGTGTGTGCCCAAGGGGGGGAGATGACACCAGGTGAAAAGATGACTCACTTAGCATAGCTAGTTTTTCTTTCTTTTCCTCCATGTGTAGGTTTGCTATATGATTTAGCTCCCTGGCTATTTGATTTTTGTTAATGTTTATTTGCTTAAAAACAACAATACAGACAAACAATAAAAAACATAGTCTTTATGTATTTGGTAATATTTCAAAACACAAAACAGGTTATAACACCTAGCAAAGAGAAAATTGCTTGTTCCTGTAGATAAATTAATTTATGAAATAGGCAAGTTACAGTAGAAGTCATGCTGCACAAGAGAAAGAGCAACGGTTTGGGGGCAAGATGACACTGAATTCAAAGCCTGAATAAACTCCTTTCCTTGTGGTGTGACCCTGGGCTTTGGGAGAGTTACTGAAGCTCTCTGAACCTGTTTCCTAATCTGTACAACAGGAATAACAACACCTTCTTGGCAGGGGTACTGTGAAGGCAAAATTAGATGATGTATATAAAGCAACCAGCATAGTCCCTGGCACTCATTAATCAGTGCTGAGTAACACCAGATCTTGCATTTCCGGGATCAAGTGTTGCTCAAATGAACTATTATTATAAATGAAGACGAGGCATCAAGCTGTATTTATTCAGGTCCTAGGAAAGTATTGGGGGTGGGAGACAGACATTAAGAATATAGTAATAGGGCCAAGCCCATGGCGCACTCGGGAGGGTGCGGCGCTGGGAGCGCAGCAGTGCTCCCGCCGCGGGTTCGGATCCCATATAGGGATGACCGGTGCGCTCACAGCACTCACTGGCTGAGCGCAGTGCGGCTGGTCTCAAAAAAAAAAAAAGGAAAAAAAAAAAAAAAAAAAAGAATATAGTCATAAAAGTAAGTATACAAAATGAACACAAGACATACAATGCTAGACAAAAATTTGGTCAAGGATAATGTTACTACAAAATTCTTCTATAATTAGACTCTCCAGAAGATTAAAAATAAAGGTGCCTTCTTTGATTACAATTCTGAACTAGATCTTATTATATTAACAAGCAACATGCAGCATATACCTTTCCATGGATAAGAAGCAATTCTAAAAGATTTCACTTTACTAGTTTAAAAAAAAAATTAGTAAGTCACAACTTATCCAGGTTAAAAAAAAGAAAAAGGCTTTGTGTGAATCACTCTATAAGCTAGATTACAAAATCATAAATTCTAGAATTCTGGAAGATGAATACTCCCACACTTTGATACATATGTAAGAAACATGGTGTCACTGAAACTTCTTCCCCAAAACTGTGGCACTATTTCAATCTCCACCTCTCACAGTTATAGGGATTTTATTTTCTGGAATCTAAACATCCTCTTCTTTAATTTGCTTTCACTTGCTTAATCCATGCTATATCAGTGATTTAAACTTAAAATGATTTCCAGCCAAAAAGATATTACTAGACTCCTACACACTTACAAAAATAGCTTCTATTTGGAAGTGAGTGGTGAGGTGTTAGGATCTAGACCACCATTTAAATACATGAAATTTTCCATATTCAGGTAATTATATTAATACATAATATTATTAAGCAAGTCTTTTCTTTCATTATTTCATTGGCTTTTTTGTTACTCCATAAGGTTCATATTAAACCTGCTTTGTATGTCTACTCACTGTCAGTATTCTGCTACGTAACAGTATTTCCTTTATTTAGTCATGACAAAAGGAAAATGGTGGGTATTTAAAATGCTCTCTTTTAATCATCAAATAAAGGGAAGGGAGAAAGAAAATAAAATCAGTCCTTTTGTTTATGAAGATGATACCTTCAGCTATTTAGGAAATTCACTTTAACATACCTGCATACCTTCTGAGCACTTCCTTTGGGGGAGGCTGGATGCTACAGGCAATCCAAGGACACTGAAGACAAAGTCCACTCATGCAGGAGGTGGTCATGGCTACAGCATCACACGGCAACTCAGAGGGAAGGAGGTGCAGACACAGAGGCCCCAAAATAACATTTACTGTGAAACAAGTAAGTTCACAGATGGTTGTCCACTCCCAGGTTGTATATTGTTTTGTATCCAACTAAAAATCCATGGGCTGAGGTGGCTTTAAAATACTCGTACCTTTTGCCAATCTTATCTTAAATTTCATTTCTCCATATGTCACAGTTAGTTCTCATATCTCTAGTCTTAAGGGAAAGCAATTAGGCATTTCTCAAGAACTTATTAACCGCCTGTTCGTCATTGCTCCAGAACTCTTTTTCCCATGGCCCAGAAACTAGAAAGCTGCTCGATTTTTACTCTGCTGCTCAATTTTACCTTGATTATAACTCCACATCACTTCCATATGGCTAGTTAACTTCCTAACCATCCATAAGAGTGATTACAAATTGTGGAATTATGAATTTAACAATTAAATGACTGGATAGATTTGAGGAGAGTGTTATGTTTCAGTTGAGCTCCCTGAGCTAGGAAAGTCTCTGGGTATTCCACTCAGGTTCCTACCTGGAGACTGGGTCACAGCTAAATCAAACCAGGCCAATGACTAGCCAACCCACGGCTGACTCTCAGCACTGAAAGATTACACAACATCTACATACAGTAAAGTGTGACCACCATTACCAGTAGGCATTTCATACACACTCATTATGTTTGTCTACACATGCTTATAGAAAGCCTTTTCTATGAAGCAGCATCACTATTCTCAGAAAGAGTTGTGGAAAAGGAAATGATTCTCTGGTCTTCGTAGGGAGGCTCAAATTCTACTTTAAACACACGCTGTTTAAAAATAATTAGGAAACTGATCACTGATGTTGGCAAAATTTTTTAAAAAATTGTAAAGTGAATCCTCACAGCTAAGAAAGTGGACAAGCTTAAGACTAATCAATTATGGTAGCAGCATTATAGGCTACTGAAACCCCATAAGAATTTTTCTGAGAAGCACTGTGAACTTACTGAAAAGCTTTTTCAGAGGTATTTACAGCACCTTAAAGTTTCAAGGTAGCAAATATGCCATCAAATAATCATTGCAGAGTAGTAAAAAATGCATTCTCAATAATGAATCCTCTACCCGTATCCAATTTTTGAATCTGTGGTTTTAAAAATGCCAAAATCAATACAAGTATTAACAAAACTGGTACCTAAATGATGTACCAAAACTTCAATTCTTCCAGTACTTACACTACCCAGCACTCTGCTGTACTGATATAGAAAGGACTGAAGAATTGTGCAAACACTGCCTACACAGAAATAGGCACTTTGTTTCCAACGTATCAGTTAGTTCTATGAAATAGCATGAACTCATGTATGGTAACAGCCTTTACGTAGTTTACATTTATGGAGGGCTGAATATCAATATTGCACTTTCATAGAAAGCAACTGCATCATTTTTTAAAGGTTCTTATATAAGAGAGCTGACCTATTAGTAACCAGCTTGTGCTGCTGAAAATATTCTAAAGGGTTTGTGTGGCTGTAGCTCCGTTTATTCCCTCCCAAGTTCCTGGACAGGTAGCCTCAGTATCTCTGTAACCTTTCGGTTCTCAGCCTGCTGGGAGATGACTCCCCCAGGACCCATCTTCTGTGGACTCTTGAGAGGACTGGTATGGCTGTGAGCCTCTGGAAAGAGCTATTTGCTCACTCCTCATAGTTGGTGGCTGTGCCCTTTGCTTTTGTTTCTCAAGGTCCCCCTGCCTGTGGCACTGGGTTTGGCTGATTTATGAGCAGTTGTTCCAATCTCATTTTCTGGTATTCTGTGGAAACACAGCAAATGTACTAGTGACCTATGCCCTTAAAATCAGCATCACTGGCATGCCTAGCCTTGGCTTTGGCATCATCAGCAGGAGAATTTAGTGACTCAAATGACCAGTCCCTCTATTTCACTCTCTTGGTGGGGTAGACCCTTTCCTGAGAAATCACAGCCTGAACTTACCGTATCCTAGAGGAAATATGTGCCAAGATACCTCGGGCACAGCAGGATTTACTAAGATACCACTGTGTGTCAGGCATTTTTCTCAGCACTGAGGGATACAGAAATAAAAGATCTAACTTGTATCCTTTTTTCTCAAGTCATCCTGGATCTTTGCTGTATATACAAGTAGAATTTCAGAAGGGAAAAAAATCAGCTAGATCAAGTTGCCAGGCAAAGCACAGGTGGAAAGTTTTTTAATCTCACAAAATGAACTATCTGTTTAACTGTGTTTATTATGGACTTGATGAAATAATTAGCAAAGTATAAAATTCCCAAAATGATAAATTCATTTTATTTTCATTTTCTTTAGAACTTTTTTTTCCCCCACAAAGAAATAAGCCTTTATGGTCTTTTTAAACATCTTGGGGGGGCGGGAGGAACTTTCATATAACATCACATCTCTATCACTTAGCCCATGGAGAATGAACAGGTAAATTATCAGGTCTATTCTAAAAAGAAATTGGGTCAAAATTTGAAAAAACTCAGCTGTGAGTAAATTTTTAGGTAGTATTTGTAAGTATCAGCTATGGCCCTAGAATGGACTTGTTTAAGCTTCTGATGCTCTCTGCCACCACAGAATTATCACAATAATGCCCAAATGTGTGGGATGAGGTCATGATAATTACATAGTCTCAGGGACTTGTGAGAACCAAGCCGCAATGCTAATCTCTATTTGGATCCTAGAGTTTCTTATTCAGAAACTCTGGGCTTGGGCCAAGAAAGCTGCAGGTTTTAACAGAAACATCCCTGGATTCGGTGCAGGTGCTCTGATGTAGGGGTTCATCCACACCCTGAGAAACTGTGCTTTACAAGGCACAGAGCAGAACCAGGGAGAGAAACTCTCTGACTCATTTACTACTGTAAATGACAAAGGGACCAACTTCCTGAGTCAATAATGGAGCAATTCTCAAACATCTCCTTTTCAGGTATTTAAGAGCTGAGGGAAGAAGGCCAAGAACTACAAAATCAAAGTGGCCTATCATTTGAGGGTCCCAATGCTGTGCGGAAAATTACAATTCTATGGCATGGACCTATTCCAGTTCCTCCTAACTAGTTTTTGAAAGCATCTGTGGAGTTTCATTTTGGTTTGGTTTTCCTCTTACGGAATCCACATCACATTGTACACAATGGAAGAGATTTAAGAACATGAAGGGTTTTGTTTTTCCTTTTTCTTGCTTTTTAAATTTTTTTCCTGGACAATTTTTGGCTTTATACGGCCCTATTTTTTGAAGCACTCAGAAAGACAACCAAAAAGCATACTCCGCCTACCTCTACGGCTGCTGCTACTTCTAGAATTTCCTAGCATTACCATAGTTTAAAGTCCCACATCAATATTTGCTTTTTTTCTGGCACTGTAGATTATAGCCGCCACCACCCTCACCCTTGTCACACAGCCGCTAGATATCCCGGTCATCTGTGCTGTTTGCACACAGGCTCCCCATCCAACAGAATCCTGTTGCTCTAAGCAACACTATTAGCCTAATAGAAACAGTCATTCTCTTCCTAAGTAACCTTTTAATCTGACTAAACTGCATGATATTATGCACCTTGTTGCAGAGGCTTGGATCTGACATCTGAGGCTAACTTTGTTGCTAATGAAACTACAAAATAAGCTCTGTAAAAGCAGGAACCCTCAGACCTAATCAACGGTCAAAGCTTAAGCGTTTCTAAAAGAGGTCTATCTACCCCAGCCCCTCGCACCATTACTCTCTCTCTCACACTGCCTATGGTTTTTTTTTTCTTTTTCTTTAGTTTTGACCATGGTTTTTAAATTATTTATTTATGTGTATACTGGCAAATGTCTTTTTTCCCTACTTGTTTGGAAGCTGCAAGAGGATAGCAATCTTATTCTTTTGTTTATCGTTGTACTGCTAGCATTTAGCATAGTACCAGGCACATCGTTCATACTCAAGAAATAGTTCTTAAGTGATGAAAACTATTCAAGATATTAAAGTTGCAAACATCTAAGTCTCTCAGAATGGGTGACAACCATTATCACATGCACCTTCAGTCTAGTCTGAAATCTGAGGGCCACTGGTTCTCCTTCCTTGCTATCCATGCTGGGTCACCGTAGTTTTCTATTCTCTGCCTGTCATCCTGCTGTTGGAAAAGCAATACCAATTACATGTGAAGCCCTGCCCGCATAGCGTTCGGGCTTATCATCTGCAAGGAGCACTGCGCAGACTACAAAAGTATCAATATTATCTTGAATGTCTCTCTGGGTCTGCAGAGCCATTGACACATGGAAGCTTCTGGGTGCTTGCTTTCAAGGACTTCTGAAATGCTGGAAGTCAGTTAGGTGGAAAAAAATCTTGCAGCTGAGAATTATATATAATTCCCATGTTCTGAGGAATATCAAAGTAACAAATACTGAATAAAACCACTCTGATTCACTCTTTTCATGACAGAAAAGAACTGGACAGCACTAACCTGAAAGAAGCAACTAAAGATTGTGCAATTAAGTAACACCATGTCCTTGTGAATATCTCTCCGCAGTCCACCTGCCTGATCACAGCCAGAGTTCTAATCTATGTACAAGTCATTCACTCGTTCATCCGGTCAGCAATATTTACTAAGCCTCTAACATTGTGCCAGGCCCTGTTCTAGGTACTTGAGATCTAGCAGTACACAAAACAGATTAAACCTCTTGTGGAGTTCATAGTAGGGGCAGACAGGCATTAGGCAAATAAATGCACAGGATATAAATTACTGAAAACACCTGTGAAGAAAAGTAAGGGGTTAGGGTATGCAGGGGCGAGTCATGGTCAGGGAAGACCTCATCGAGACCACTTAAGTAGAGGCTTAAAAGAGAGGGGAAGATGAACTATGCTGACTCCTGGTGGGGGAAGAAACCCAGAACAGACACACTTCAAGGTCTTCTGTCTCAAAGCCACTGAGACAGAAGAGAGACTGGTGGATGTGAGGAACAGCAAGGAGGATGGAGCAGGGAGCAGAGAAAACAAAGGCAAGAGTAGAAGGAGTTGTCAGAGAACCGAAGAAGGCAGCAACAGAGAAAGCACAAGGCCAGTAGGCCCCCTACAATTTTAGCTTCTACTCAAAGTAAGACAGAAAACCCCAGAACGTTCTCAGCAGAAGAGTAATAGAGCTGCCTTATGCTTTAACTGAATGACTCTGACTTCCATGGGAAGAATTAGCCCAGAGGGAGGCCAGGCAACAGAACTTCCATTATTAGTACTTGATACACTGGAAATAGTATAGCTTTTGACCTACACTGAAACTAAAGGCATTTTGGAGCAAACTGACTAATCTGCCAAAGGATTTGATCCAGTATCTTTCCATCTATAGAGAACAGAATTGCTGCTTTCTCATCTTTTGAGGAAGTATGGTAGGTATATCGGAAACCTGGGATTCAGGGCCAGACAGATCTGGTTTTGAATCCCATATTGCTCCATTTACAGGATGGGGAGCATGGGACAAGTTATGTTTTCTCCTTAAAAAAAAAATGATAAATATACTATCTATTAAGCATGGAGCTGGCACAGTGTGCAAGTGACAAATAAAGGATGACTGTTGTCATTATTATCACTATCATAGGGACAGTCATCAAGAGACCCTCAAGCGCTTTTTCAAAAATCCACATGCTATAAAAGGTCAATGAAGACATAGTAGCATCTTCCTCATTTAATAATCTCAACTGCTGAACCATCCACAGGAAATACCCTCTTCAAAGTACAATCCTGGGGACTTTTTTGAAAGCTGACATAAGTCTGAATACTCGTATTTCATCAGGGTATTACTTCATGAGATTTAGCAAGGATGGCATTAGTTATCCTAAGAAGAAAGACAAGTGTCAGCTATGACTTAGAACTCCATTAGTCTTAGTGATGAAGATAAATGATGTTCAATCCCAACCTGATGCCAGAGACTACATAAGAATTCCCAGATAATTGCTCTGTTTTGGATTTTTTAAAATAAATTCTTGTTTATAGCAAATTGTATCTTCTCTTCACAAAAATGGAGTATGTTATTTTTTAAAAGTAACCAAAAAAACCAACTTTTATTTGATAGACACATTTTATCATGTTTTTTAAAAATCGATTCTTACCCATCATTTTCTGTTTATAAAAACTCCAGTTGCCTACCTAACATCCACTTCCCCTTAACACTTGCTAGCAAAGCCCCCATTCAGTTAGGGCATCTACCCTTTCCTCACATACCTCAAAGGATGGGGCCTGCCCTCAAGTCAGCGTGAGTCTGGGGTCCTGCATCAGACCATCACCGCAGCCCCATTCCCCTGGCGACCGGGCTGAACCAGAGAAGCAGTTCTGTCTGTGAGACTAAGGGAGGGACTAAACACTGATACTGGTGGTGGCTGTGTGTAAGAAAGGCTTCGGGAAAGTTTTCCTTGCTCCCAAGAAGGAAAAACTGGAAGAGAGATCTTAGTGTCTCTGGTTCTGCTGCATCGGGCTGTGGAGCTAGAAGCCCTGTGAGTGGCTTGCTCAGCACCTAAGGCAAAATCCCAGAGAGGCTAGGGCCAGAGCCCTGAGCTGACATCTGGAGCCTTCCCTACTTCTGTACTGCTCATTACATGAAAGAATTCATTTCCTCCTTGCTGAAGCCAATTAGAATTGGGTGTTTCTGCTACCAGCAGCCTGCTAAAACATCGTTTGATAGATGATTACTTTTCAGTTTTCATTTAAAACTAGTATGGCTGAAAATTTATTTTGATAAATGTCATCACATTTGCACAAATGAATAAACAGATGACCTTTCCCCTATTATTTACTCCTTTTGATCATAACTATAGTATCTATTGCCTTCTGAAAATCATTTTTAAATTTCAGAAATGAACTGAGTAAAGGTCTGACATTTTAAAAAATAACATTTTCATTACTAGTAAACTCACATGTGCTCTGGTTGGGTAGTTATTTACAAAAGATAATGAAAACTCCATGCCCACATATGCTCATACTATTCCAATAATGAGAAGCTTGGAAAGGTTTATCGCAACCTCTGAGCTGTACTTTCATTCTGTGGGTATTCAGTACCTCATGGAATTGCAGGATTTTCACTGCAAATGAGTCTCTTTTGAGCCTTCTGAGTCCTTCCCAAAGGCACCAGGCTTTTCACACTTTTCCCTCCATGAGTATCTGAAGAATCCTGTGGGGTCTATGTGTGTGTACATGTGTGAATATGCATATGTGTATACATGTATATGTACAAGCACACGTGTGTGAATCCAAGGTTATCAGAAGTTCTGACCTTGGAGACAAAAGTTGAAGTCTAAGTTGGGTATTAGAATCCAAATTCGGCCTAACCATTTCACTAAATGACTGCTTTCCTCCAAAATGACTTCGTAAAAGTTAAGTGTAGTTATGGTATACCAATAAACAGCATTTCCTCCCTTTCAGCACACAAAGAGAAGATATTTATTTGCCTGCTTTCTTGGACACACATGACCTACATGCATTCCTTGCATAACTCTATGTTGACCTTTTTTATATGTACAAAAGAAAATCTCTACTGGAGTCACTTATCTCAGTGCCAAGTGAAATTCTTTCAAAATGTATTTAATGGAGAGTCCCATTAATTTTAGATTTCAAGGCAACTCACATACTCAAACTACAGTGATCGCTTTCAAGTTCCCATGATAGAAGCTGCACAAAACGAAACAATAAATCTTTGCGACAAAATTGCTTCATGTTAGTTTGAGAATATTTGCCATTTACAGTTGACATATCACTTGTTCAGTCAGAAAACCTTTCTAAGCAAAGCAGGTGGTTTTAAATGGAATTTGGACATACGGGTGGCTTATATGATTACTTCAAACTAAATCAGTCCAATGCTGAAAGTTGACCTAATTCTGCTTTACTCTTTTTCTTCCAGTGATGTTTTTCAACATGGCAGGTAGAATATATTAAGAGGTAGAAACCACTGTGGAATGGATATGGCTGCAAACACTAAATTCAACAATATTCAAACACTATTTCAACAATAAATACTACAGCCCTTAATTAGGACCAGCAGCACACAAACCAATACCAGGGGACAGGATTACGACAACAATCGTCTTTTCCAATGGTCTATTTTCACATCTACAGCGCTCTGCTCATGACCTTTTCAACTCTTTTCAGAATCTCCTCCCTCTTGTTTTACTTCCCTCCTGCTTTTTTCTATCATTTTCCTCTGCAAAGCAGAACCATGCAAGAAACATAATTCACTAGTCAATTACTTTAATTTCCATGATAAAAATGAAAAGTTTTCCACTGGGCTTCTGGCATTTATGTCACATACAAGCACAAGCTAGTCACGAAGTGGAAAGACAAAGGTCACCAAACATTGTACAGCTTTATATGCAGGATTTTTGTTTTACTGTAACAGACTTGATTGTATATATCTGTGGGGTACAGCGTTGAATATCAATCCCTGTGTGCAACTGGTAATGCCCAAATCAGGATAATTACCACATTCAACATTATACAACATAATCATTTTTTATGGCCCTTTACCAATTCTTCCATTACCCTTCCTCCCCCTCCCCTTTTCCCACCTCTGGTAACCTCAGTTCTATATGCAGTATTTTTATTCTGAAAGGAAAAATAAAAAACACTGAAATTTACTTTTTAGTTTTTCTAAGCCTCTTGGACTTCTGAGTCGTAGAAAGACAGTGATCTGGCCAAAGGCCCAGAAGTATAAGAAAAATTTCCCAAAAAATACAGAAAATTCTTGATCCAAGTAACCCCTTCAAAAGGTATGAAAATATTTTGTCTCTATAACTTCTCAAAAGCTAGCATATTTGAAACAAAAGAAAGAACATGTAGATTTTAGGAGGAATTACTTTTAATTATTTTTATATTCTAATTTCAAAACATTCCCTATCCTCTACAAAACATTCCAATATTGTCAGCTAAAATATCTGCCTATCTTAATAGCAACATAAAACACAGTGCATTTGTTTTGGTTCTGTTTTTCTTTTTTGGTGGCTGGCCAGTATCGAACCCTGGATCATTTGTTTTGGATTAGAAGCTCATTATGTTCAAGTCAACTTAATTTAGATCTAAATATGCTCCAAACGTCTAAACCACAAAATTTATCGTATGCATTCTCTCTAATGGAGAAATATGCTTTGGTGTTCAATTTTTTTTAACTAGCTGTCAGAAAACACCAATAACAGTTGATATATAAGTAGACTGTATCAGATATTTCAGTGTTTGTCTTCAGTGTGGGCAAAACAAAGCAAAAAACAAATGGAATATAAACACACTGTTAATTTATGTGTACTGATCTAATGAGAAAAAAGTATATAAAAGTGCGACAAATTTATAATTTATTATAAGGTATTCATCTTATTGCTTGAAATCTTTCAACAGAAAAAAATGATATTTCAAGACTAGCTGAGCTACACAACTGCAAAATATCATCTTGAAACGATTTATGCAGAATTAGAATTAGCTAATAAAATCAAGTTTTAAACAAGTGAGGTACGAAAAAAAAATCTATGGTAAAAGTCTTATGAAGTGAGAAAACATTTTACAATTTTCACTTAATGAAGCTGCTTTGTAAATCCAAATATGAGTATGTCTAGTTTGTTTTAAACAAAAGTATACCTGTAGTTATTTCTGGGCACCAGGAAGATGCTGATACTCTTTAGGGACTTAATTAGCCCTATCATTCTGCCTGCTTTCTCTTTAGGATAAGAAACATGAATCTGTTATCCCTTCAGAACTTTGTGGGACATTTTATCCATCCTTCCTACCAGACTACTATTATCTCAAATGTAACACATTTCAAGATGTGTTACTGGTTTCCAGCACCCATACTGATTTCATTTTTACCAACTTCTACTTCTGTATCCTCTTATGATAAACTCCCAAATCACTAACAATATTCCATGCTCAAAGGTGCTCCTTCCCCAGTGCTTAACATGAACCACAGTTTTCCAAACTTCATGTCTAGCCTGAATGACTCTTTATTTGCTGCATTTGAGCTTATTTTTACTTCCTTTACCCTTTAAATGCTTGTAAGTAAATCTTTATTAGCAGCTTTTTGGTTTTAGGCCTAAATATGGACCACATATAACTAACTCTATGATTAGCTGAAGTTTCTCCTCTTTAAAGGTAGATATGCTAACATCTGAACAGTCTCACTAGTAACAAGTGCCACTTCGTTGTCAGGTCTCCACCTATCAAGAAAACCAATCTTGGACTTTACATAAGTGAGAAATAATCTTCTGAATTAACTCATTGATATATGGGGTATTCATGTTACAGCAGTTCATTTTACCCTATTACAATGCTCTGAAATAGAAGTTAATGGTTACATGTGCTTTCCATGTGCCAGACAAATTCTTAAGTACTTTACATTTACGAGCTCATAGTTTAATCCTCACAGCAATAATAGCATGGGTGAGATAGTACTATTAATACCTCCATTACAGATGAAAAAACTGAGGCAAACAGAAGCCTTGCAGCCTGTTCAAGATGCTATAGCTACTATGTGGCAAACCCAGATTCAAACTCTTCTTCTGTGATTCTACAGTCCATGCTCTTAACTACTGTTATACCACTTCTCCGAATTTTTATAATTCAAAGGAGTATTGATACAACCAATAATGGTACAACTGGGGGGTGGGGGTAAAAGCTGGGGGGAAAAGCATCACTGGGAAATCTTCAGGGAATAAACATAAAGGCAGAAGCATAAGCATATCATTAACACAATATCCTCATATGAAGACCTAAACTTGTCAATCTATAAAGAATTTTCATTTCTAGAATGCATCAGAGACTTCGGACCCATAAAATGACAACAGTTTGTTTTCATTTAGAAGATATGGATTGATCGTTTTAATCTTCTAAAAGTAAAAAACTAAGGAATCTATGAGGCTAGTCTTTGTCACACTTTCTATTTGCAAATAGAAAGAAGACTAAAGATGTCTTATTTACGTACATCTAGCAATTCCTGTCTACCACCACAGAAACAGGAGTCCATATAGAACAGCCCCCTTAAGAGGAGCTGAGTCCAACACAGGGTCTGGGAGACTCTAGACCTGGCAATGGTCCTCAGCATGCACCTAAAAATACTTTGCTGTTCCCAAGGACTACTTTCTACCTACTTCTCTTGAGTTAACTGGGACTTGGGGTGGCTTGGGACTTTATTTTTATTTTAGTTTGTTTTTTGATAAGTTTACAACTTAATGGGAGTACAGTATAAACAAAAATACACTGATTTTCGCTGCAAACATGCCAAACACAAATTCTGTCACTGAAGTCATTTATACCCAGCTATCTGGAACGCTCAATGGTTAAATTAAGATTTAAGATGACATTTTTTCCTGTTTATACATTTGACATTTAATTTTGTAACCCTTACATTTCACAGAATCCAGACTCAAGCCTGCAGTTTGTTCTGATCTCAGTAAACCAGCAAATAAGTAGTGTGTGTCACAACTGTGAACTGTCCTTCCCTTCTGTGGACATTAGTCAGACATACTTACTAAAGATCAACAACAGCTGCATAGTAATAATAACAGGAGCTAAGTTTTAGTCAGTATTTACTATTTTTCGGCCCTATGCAAAATATTTAACATATTATCTCATTTAATCTTTACAACAATCACTGTGATTAGCTCCCATTTTATGGATGATGCAACTGAGCTTAGAAAGATAAAGTGACTTTTCTCTCTTACCACACTGACAGCAGATGTTGGTGTAAAGATACAAACCCAGGCTGGGTGATGCTGGAGCCCAGACTTCCAGCCACCATGCTACACTCATCCTAAAACATGGTTTGAGAGTTTTCTCATCAAGTAACATCAAGTAACAGTAACATCGAGGTAACTTGTTTGAGTATCCCCACAGTCCCCAGATGATATAAAGTCACTTTATCTTTTTAAGCTCAGTTGCCTCATCTATAAAATGGGAGATAATCATAGTGATTGTTGTATAGAATAAATGAGATAATATGTTAAATATTTTGCACAGGGCCTAGGAGTAGTAAATACTGAATAAAACTTAGCTGTTGATATTATTACTATACAGCTATTGTTGATCTTGGTTTGAGAGTTGTCTCATCAAGCATATAACAGTAACATCGAGGTAACCTGTTCGAGTACCCCCAAGGTCTCCAGATTATATAGTCACCCTTTTCTATAAAATGTAATTTGAAAGGGTTTGAGCCCCCTCCCACATTCAACTAGCATGCCGCCCACCCTCCTGTATATCCAGAGGTTACTGATGGCTTGGTTGCTCTGTGACTTCCAGTCTAACTTCCTGCTGCCACCAAATCTTCTGTTTCCAGGTTGCTTCTTGCCATCTTCCTGCTGTGCTCTTTCCCCATCAGGGCTTGGCATCTACACCTGACCATGTAAGGTAGGTAATGCGAGGTACTCAGTATACGACCTCTTTCTTATGGTCAAGCGCTACACCAGCCTGATTCCCTGTATAAGGGCCTCAAGCAGGAGGCTGCTCCACCAAATCAATAAATATACTCCCTGACGGAGGAGTCTGCAACTCAAGAACTGGCCTACATCCTCCTTGGAGACCCAGATTCGCAGTGTAATCGTGCCAAACCGTTAACCATGGACACTCTGTGAGCAAGGGCAGTCCCTGGGCACCACTGCATCTCATCCCAAAAGGCATCTCAAGAGGAGAGTTTGCAGAGTCTCATGTAAATGATCATTACACCGCTATTAAATATGGTCAGTGGCTTCCTTAGAAAGAGGATGAACCACATCAGGTGACTTCAGACAAGGAACTACCTGAAAGGAAGAACTGCTGTATTTCCTCAACTGAAGGCATTAACAGAAGCCAGCAGAATGAATCTATCACTCCCTCTCTCTCCCACATACATGCACATGCACACTTATGCATACATGCACACAGTGGCTAGGACCCAGCATCAGAACACCAAAGCCCTCACTGCCTGTGTAGCAAGCAGCTAGTGGCCATTTACTAAGCAGGAAGGGCAGGGTCAAGCTGCTCAGTTTCCTGTTGAAATCTGCCTCAGGCATTCCCACTAACTGATAATGATACACTCAGTTCACCAGCAGGAGCAGAAACCAAATGCAGAGAAACTGCACCAGCTGCCTTTTTGTCTGCAGCATTGTTTAAACAATTTAAACGGTACCTACTTCCAAGACAGATCTGAAGTGAGAATTTGGTCCTTTCAAATACCCAAAACATGAACTGCATAAACCACTGCCTAACACTGAACAGCATGCCTTGATTCTTAGTGAATCTATGCTCCAGTTCTTATCCGACGAAAAGGTAACAACGATATCCCTGTTCTCCACATTCCATTTTACTTTCACATCTGGACTCGCTGCAAACAACTGAATCTGACTTTATAGAAAATACACATATGCCACTTCCTTTGCGGAAATGTCTTCAAATTCTCTGATGATTGTAGTTACTTGGAAATTATTTCCTACTGCACCAATGTACATGAACAAAAATAAACATCACATAAAATAAAATAAACCCAAATATTAATGAGGTTCATAGAACCACTGCTGAACAAAATTATCAGTACTACTTTGTAAAAACAAAAATGTTTACAAATTACACAAAGGTACTTTAAAAAGTTCGTGGAAAAACAGAAATAAAAAATACATATCTTCCCATCAATACTTTGAAGACTCCTCACATTTAGGAACCCCTAGCAATATGACGTGAAGAAAAAGATGAATTTGTAAATAGGTTGTTCATCAATCTGGCACTTCTGTAGACTATCTGTGGATGTTTAGAATTATCCTCTCTTCTAAAATGCAAACAGTATCAGCAAGCAAAATAATTTTGGTTTATAAGATTCAATTTCGATCATCTAACAAAAGAATTTACTCCATCCGGGAAGTTATAGCCAGTCCGGACAGCTAAAAAGGATCTGAAATAGAAAGCAAATTTTTCTAATTTAAATACTTCCCCTTTCTTCTGCTAAACAATCTCTTTAGGCTTGATGGACAAATGTTTCTGCATTTTTCTAAACCCAAACTCAGTACTTCAACAGCTGACAGAGAAATTCATTCATCCAGCAGAGTCAGCTGTCACAGAAAATGTTTTCCAATAGTGCAAAGATTACATAATACCAACACAAGAACTAAGGAATAAGGCTTCCAAGAACCTCATTTTCTTGCCAGGTGACCGGACAAAGGAAGATTCAAGCAAGCCTTTGGGGAGCTATTTATCTCAACAAATATTTACTGACCATCTTTCCTGAGACTTGCACTGTGCAGGAGATGAGGATACATGGACGAATAGAATAACAAAGAAATGATTTGTTCTTACTGAAGCATGAAGTTCTAAGCCAACTCTAAAATCAAATTTCATTTACTAATCTCCAGAAAATCACCAAATATGGAAAATTTGAAGTCAATAAAAATGAGGAAAGAACAACTTCCTATAAAAGTGGGCTAGTTCCCTAGTTGGGAAAAAAATGTTATTAAAGCTCTAATACAAGGTAACATTTAGTAAATGAGTATCTAGCCTTTCTTGAGCCCAAACAGATTAATCCCACATCAATTTTAGATTATAGTTTAAGAAAATACTAAGTTAGTATGGTTAGAAAGCACTAAAAGCACATATTAACAGATAAATCTACTTGTAGAGCAAACAGAAGACACTTTTGTTTTAAAAAAATCATCTAATAAAAGTTCAAATATTAGAGAAAATAAGCTATTAGTGACCAGACTTGAATATATTACCTTAAATTACAATTGAGAAGTAAAAAGAGGGCAATTAGCATGAACAATGTATTTTTTTTTTCTGGATTGAAAACTGCAGGAAAGTCAAAAGTAGACCAAGGAAAAACAGGCCCCAAATTTTAAGCTGGTCAAACCTGGAGAAACATCAGTCTGCTGGTAAATCTGCTAATGATCCAACAGTTCAGACACAGAAACAAAAGGAGCTTTAAAGTGTCTACACACATATCATTAGAAAAGACTATGTAGCAGATGCTTTATCACATTTATGTCTCAGGAAAGACCGCATGGCCCAGAGATAAGGGATCGTTTCTGTGTTAATTCAAGTCAAAGTGGTTGCCATTAAAATAACCACAACTGTAATAAAGAAAGCTTTTTTGATGATACATGCAGAAGATGAGAAGAGTAAGCGGAAAATGAATACATAATTACAATGTGTCACCCTGCTGACATGGACTACACCAACAAGTATAATAATTCTGCTAAGATTATATACCAATAATAATCCAATGTGGGACTGATAATACACAGTTCCATTAGCACTAACTTAAGATTATTTTAGAAAATAACTGAAAACGATTTCTCAGATTGAGCCATAAACAGGAAACCAGCAAATTCTTACTATTCATTTTTCAATTTGGTAGAACTTACTAAAATAACCTTTTCTCTTAAAAGGCACATCCTAAAAACCCCTCACAGAAAAAAATGTTTAAGAGTCTGTAATCCCCAGTGACATTCAAAATACTTAATAACCAAAAGGTACACACATATCAATCAGAACAGATGCACCAACTAATCAGAAAAATTCACCAACTAATGACAATAAATGCGGGGTTTTAAAAAAAAAAAAAACACAATAAACTAAATAACCCTACAGTAACCTTGCTACTAGCTGGGTATCAGACCAGCATGTAACTCTGCCAGAATACAGAAAATAAAGAAACTAAATAAAGGTATTTATGTCTTGATAAGTATTTCTATAAAACAGTAAATTAAGGATCTTGGGGTTTGGTAAGAAACAGAAGGCAGTGCCTTCAAATGTTGGCTACAGCACCAAGAAATATCCCCAAATGGTAGATCATTAGAATGCACTCAGTAAGAAGAGCTAGTATCAGAGATCACAAGCTACTCTCGGCCAGATGAATTATAAAAATAAATGTTACTTTCAATTTTCATACCTCTTTATATTGTGTTTTCTAAGAAGCCATGGACTGAGTTGAAAGACCTAAGTTTTCCTCTGGCCCCATCTTCTATTAATTGGAATCTTGGACCATAGATGAAACATTTAATGATTCTTCACAACAACCCATAAAAGAAGGGATTGTTGTTCTTAGTTTACAAATAAGCTGTGGCTTGAGGACTTAAACTTAACCAGCATTACAAGACTAGTAAGTAACAGGACTAAAATTCAGATTTGGAGGACTCTACTCCAGAAGATCCCATAACTTCTCCAGGCGACTCAAGATGGGACTGTAAGCTTATTTCATCACAATTTTCAGTTTCAAATAAAATCACACATGTGAAAAGGCATCATAAAGTTATAATGGTTGTATATTTACCCAGAAGATAAGAATTTGTCAATATAAGGCCATTACTGAAGAAACTTAACACCATGCTTCCGTAACTTGCACTTTTTATTTTGCATTCCTTTTACTTTAGCAGTCATTCCACATAATGTTCATCAAGTGATAAGAATGGATCAGAGGAAGCCACATTTGCTCCCCAAATGTGCTAACTGAGAAACAACCCCCTTCTCCCTTACCCCCCTAAGCCACCTCACAGAAAGACTTTACAGACAGAGATTATACCCATTGTCAAAGGCCAGAAAGGAGGTGAGGTCAACGGGACTGTGAAATGAATATTTAAAATGTTTATAGTCTCAAACAGAAGAACACAAAAGAAGAAAGACATGCCTAAAAAGTATCAAGAATCCTTATTTCATTGCTGGTTTTACCGGTAGAGGCATTCCCCATTACCTTCAGGCCCGACCAGACTCCAAACCAGACCTTGGGTACAGAGGCAAACAGTGGCTGCAAGGTCTTTGATCTCAGGCCGCCTTTTCTAAGCTGGCCTACTTTAAAAGGATGAGCCAGAACACTGTACGTTCTTTGTGATATTCCCTAACCACACCAGCCGACAGCCCTGCCCATAGATAAATTCCTATATCTGACAGTGACTGTACCATTCCAACTAGGAATCTGAACTCAACAACTTATACAATCTGACAAGAGGAAATTTATGAAATTAGGACTGATTGGGGAAAAAAATCAAACACATCCAATTGTCACTGGACAGTCCTTAACACCTACAATTGGTTTTCAATTATTTTCATACTGACCATTTTTTTTTTTTTTTTTTTTTTTTTTTTTTTTTTTGTTTTTTTTT
>NW_007726528.1:160269-185293 GCF_000696425.1 Galeopterus variegatus | reverse complement strand
CCTCGCTCAGCCAGTGAGCGGGAGCCGGTCTGTATGTGGGATCCAAACCCTCGGACGGGAGCGCCGCCGCGCTTCCCAAGCGGCGCACTATCCAGTGCGCCACCGGGCCGGCCCATACTGACCATTTTTACACCCCACTTAAACGATTAATTCTTTGAGGGTGAAGAGAAAGTTACTTCGTACTAAGCATCAAAGGAAAGTTCCACACCAAAGAAAGTTTTAAAAATGCCATGGGGAGGCTGTTACTGCTGGCTGTTGCTGCCAAGGCCTCTAGGACCCTCCAGCAGGCCACCGTCGCCTCTGCTGCTGCTGCCGACTGAGTTCCTGTCATCTGCCAATGGCTCCCAGGATCTTTCCTAATCACCTAGCGTGGATCTGTGTGTGAGGGGTCTGGTGACCCAGTCTATACAACAGGTTTGAAGTGCCTGAGCCCCAGCCCTGACAATACAAATGGAAACTTAGTATAACTAAAATAATGAAACGTTTTGGCTTTAGTTATGAAATGCCCAGCCATACAATTAGTGTAGCTATTGCCTCAACCCAACAATTGGCATAGTCTTGTAGCTTATACAGGGTAATTTTTGCTTTCTCCCATGGCACCCTCCTTGAGGACCAGGCCACTGATACCTTCAGAGATGTAGAATCAGAAATGAGGCTCTTTTTGTGGTAGAATCTTATCTCGGAGGTTAAAAACACAAGCTGGTGTTTGTCACTGAACCGCACCCTAAACTGTGCTTGTGAAACTTTACCAAGGTGGAGAGCAGCAGCAATCCGCTCATTTATTAAGCAAACGCAGAAGCACACTGTGTGCTAAACGCTACTAAGGAAGAAGTGAATTACAGAGCCTACCTTCAGGGATCTGACAGTCTGGTATGGTGGAAGAGATGGGCATAAACAACCACAATCACAGATGAAGCCAACTTTCAACTGCACGTATTTCATACCTCTCTGCCTGAGGGCTTTCTCCGAGTCAGGGATGGCCCCTTGACAAGCCAAAGGTGGCAGGAATTAACACCCCCAGAAGAGTCCCTAACTAATGACCACCTAGAATTGGTGTATAAATACTCCAGGCTCCCTCATCCTTTAGGTGGGACTTTATAACATCACTGTCCTCCAAATTGGGGTCTGAGGACCCATACCAACCACAGAGCATCACCATCACCGGGAACTTAGAAATGCAGACTCAGGTGTCACCCCAGACCTGAGTCTGAACCTGCATGTTAACCTGCACATTAATCATCCCCAGGTGATTCTCCTGTATTTTCAAATTTGAAAAATCCTGCTTGACACCACCTCCTAGAGTTTCCTCCCCAGTCCTGAGCTTCAACTGCCCACCACTGTTGCTGGTTTAATAATGCACCTTTACTGGCTGCCTTCCCTTAGCTATCTTACTTCTCCTCTCACTTCCTACTCATACTCCAAAAAACATAGACATGTGACAAATATAAAACAGCTCTGACTACTAGAAAGACCAGAGGAAGATGTGGCACTGGAGATGGGCTTTGAAGAGTGGGTAGGATCTGCACAGGGAGAGATGGAGGAAGAACCATCCTAGGAGTGAGTGTAAAGGAAGGAAAATGAGACGGGAAGGGAAGGAGAAGGGTCAGTGTTCAAGTTAAGACAAAGTGTCAGACACAAATGCAAGCAGTAAGAAATAAGGCTAGAAAGGGAGGGTGGGATGAGAGGAAGCTGGCTGACAGATGAGGGTATCTATCCTTTATTTTGCAACAAATGGATAGCAATTAATTGTTCGAATAGATAGTAACCATAATCAACATAGTAAAAGAAAAAGTAACCTGGGTGCAACATGAAAAATGAAAGTGGGTGGGGAGTTAGTGTCTAGATTGCCCCCAATGGTCTGTCACTCTTGTAAGTTCAGCCCACTAGGGAAGTGGGGGTTTCCCTGGCCCAAGGTAGAGAAAGAGCCCTAGTACTCTTTCAAGGGAAAATAATTGAGTGTGCTATGTGTATGTAATCACGTATGACTCATAGCAGTGACCAAAACATACATATTATGGAAGAAGCAAAATAAAATATCACTGTGCATTTAGATAGTGAATTATTGTTTTCAGGGAGCTTTTACCAGCATTGTCCCATGTGCCTCTCCCAGCAAGCCATGTGCATGGGTCCGTCTGCAATGCCAACTCCCTGACCCAGAGCACCCCACACTAACCAGGTGGAGACTTTTAGGAGTTGATGATGGGTCTGTGTCCTGGGTCCCCAAGACCACTCCCAAGTTTGATGGTTCATTCACAGGATTCAGCGTGTAGTTGTACTCATGGCTATGATTTATTACTACAACAAAGCAAAAATCAGCAAAGAGAAAAAGTGCACAGGGAGAAGTCTGGAAAAAACCATACACAGGCTTCCACGGGGCCTCTCCCAGTGAAGTTACACAGGCCACATTTAGTGTCCCCAAAACCTTGTGAAATGCTGTCTACCAGGGAAGTTAGCCTGAGCCTAGGAGTCCAGGGTTTTTACTGGGAATCAATCATATAGGCACCATCTGCCTCGCACCTACCCAAAATTCCAGACTCCAAAAGTAAAGCAGGTGTTCAGCATAAACCATATTGTTTGTGCAAACAGTTTAGTCACTGTGAGCCACTCTTATCAGTTCTGGGAGTGGTGGTAACCTTCCCAAAATCCAATTCCCCAGATGCCAGCCAAGAGCCAATCTTGCAAACAGGCTTGCTATGTTAACTCCTTCCTGCACGGGATCATAAATGGATTCCTGCAGCATGAGTTCTAATCATGCTATTGACTGAAATACCCTGGCTACTTACCAGGAGTAAACTATCATAAATAGATATTTTGAGGAGTTTGGGGAGGTTGGGTATGTGAAATACAAGGATATAGGTACATATGCCAGTTCTACTTTGATAATTTTCTACTCTGAAATTAAACTGTCAGCTAATTTCAGGGAATAGTAGGATATAACTAATTCATTAGGTGTGTATAAGAATAAATATAATGACATATTTTCATCTCGCTGCAATTACGTCAATAAAAAGAAATATATTGCCCCCTTCCCCATAAGGTGCCAATTCGGTAGGACTGTCCTCCTCCACTGAGATATGGAACCAACCAAAAAAATTCTGTCTTTTAAACACACACACACACACACACAAATCTTAGAGAAAAAAGAACTCTACCAGACAATTAGTAGTAAACCTACCATTGTTTTCCCCTGTTCACAGCATACGTCTAATTGGTACTGCCAAAAATTAAATCATCTGAAATCCCAGGACTAAAACATTCTTAACCATCATGTAAACTAGGAAAATGCTTTCCCCTTCCTTTTATCATGCTTTCAGAAACAATGCTTATCTTAAGGTCTCCTAAAATCTGCCTTTTGTAAATTTACGGCAAAGTTATGATGGAAATTGAAATATTTACATGTATGTGCTAACTTATAATTATCTAAAGTAATAGAGTCAGGCTTGAGACTTCTCTTTTAACTCACAAGTAGAAGATTTTGCAATGTAATGCACAATTTTCTTAACCTCAGAGACAATGGCCTTGGCATGATGGAGTAAAAGATCACATGAGGTTACTGGATGCATTTCTAGGCCTGTCAGGAGAACATTTCAGTTCTTTTTAGTGAGGTTTAGCACTGTGTGTGATGTTATTCCTCATAAAAATGAGAGATGAGCCAAGCACTCTTTGCAACCTGGAATTGCTCAGTTCTGCCAGAGTTCTTAGCCAATACAGATTCTTTCTGCTGTGCAATCCGGGGCTATTCCACTGACTGGTGTTATGTTTAGGAGCCAGACCGCATTTGTACCTTAAGAAGTGCTGGTACAGATACTAAGTCTACGTTTTCAAGATAAGCAAAGTTTTCCTTTAACCTATTCATCATGCAGGAACTAATATTTGTCCATATCTTTCATTTTCAGCAGGGAAAGTACACTTGAAAGCACAGTAACGAGCCATCCAAAATATTTTTTAATTTTGCAAACAAAAAATGCTTTTGAAACTAAAAACCTTTTAACTAAAATACTTAATTTGTGATAAAAGAAATAATATAATTTTATAAATACAGATTCTGATGCTGATAAATTTATTCACTGCATTCCCTTGTTCAGGCAAACCACCCACTGGAAAACAGGGAACACAGGGGGGCTGGGGGCAGGGAATCAAACAGCCTCTGCACCATCTGATTTGCCATGGGTTCTAAAAATTTATATGCAAAAACATACTTAGAAAAAACAGAAAAAACACTAATGAAGCCATGCATTATTCATTTCAGTTTCAACAGATATAAACAATGCTTCATTTGCTCAAAGTGAATGTCAGTATAACCACATTTTTTCTTAAAGGGAATCTTGATCATTGAAATTACACAAGGAGCACACTTACAATGAAGCAGCTCCTGGAACAGCACTTTGGTAAATCAGGGATATTCTCCATCCAATCTCTACCTTGTAAGATCCCACACATCTTGGAACAGGGCCATAATTTACCCACATGTAGTCAGCACCATTTAAAAACTGTGGTTTGGCTTCCAAGGATGAAATCTCCAGAGAGGTATATATAATCTTGTTAACCATAACTGGATTTAGGACAGTGTGCTCACTGTAAACACAGGTATACAACAATTTTCAAACACTGGTGTGAAGGCCAAATTTTTTAAAAAATAATTCTCAAGAGTGAAAAAGAAGAAAACAAAAGAGACTTCAGGCATTTCAACTAGCTGTAATAATCAGGGTTAGAAAAGAAACCATTTGAGTAAATCACCAGGTTAATGAAGAGATAAACTTTTTAGAAAGAGCTCTGCTTACAAGCAATGAGCGTATTTTCCTAACAAGGTGAGACCCAAAACGATGACATTAAGGTGTGTTTGAGCTGTCAGAAGACCCACTATACACACACAAGCAGGGAAAAAGATTGCCCCAGTAAAGGTGGCATGCTCAAATCTTCACAGTCACCTTCTCTGTTAAAAGTTTTAGAAAGAGGCAATACCTGGGCTGACCACTGTCCAGGAATCAATATACGCCCACTATGAAGAAGGGCCTTCTACCTATGGTAGACAGCCACATGGACTCAGGCAAGATTCAATTAAGAGACAGGGCAAGAGAGGGCAAGATCCCTTCTCAATTTGTTGCTAAAGAACCAGAATTATTCACTGCCCACTCCTCCCCTATCACCAACCCCACCATCCAACTGAAAGAACTGAGTTTATTTTATATTAAATAATCATACATATATACTGAAAAATACAACTTTCATTTAACTATCCAATTTCCTAAATGAGAAATTTAAACACTGACACTAGCTAGTGTTATTGCTAAAAACGTGGGTATGCTATCAACTTCTGTAAAATAAAGTATTCAGATTTGTAAGGTAACTTCCTTTAAAAACCACTTGCTTCATGGGGAAAAAAGAGAAGAAACCAATTTGGCTGTAAAGCACATAGGTACCAAATGAAATTTGCTTCTCCTAAAATATTCCTGTTCGTCTACATGGAAATTAGAACTCACAGAGGATGAGAAAAAAGAAAATGCTCCTTCCCTCCTTAATAATGGCCATCCCAAACTAGCTGGCAACCTAAACTTCAGAATGTAAGGAGAAATTAAAACAGTCCACCAACAATGTCCACCAGCACTGCAGGGCTGCCACCCCCCAACCACACCCACCACGACCACCAGCAAGGCTGTGACGTGAGAGAGGCCCAGTAAGGCAGGCCAATCTGATCACCTCCTACGACAGGAGACTGGACCAACAGTCAAGAAGAGCCGATGTCCCTCCCTCTATTCTCTTTTATACCAACACAAGTTAAATACTGAGGTCAAATTCAGGTAGTATATTTTTGGCTTTATACCTGTTAAGTAAGCAAGTAATAAACAAAGACTTGGAATCAACTAGAGATTCATACCGAATGATGGACTACAGGGACCTTCTCTGAAATCTAATTATTTCCATATCTTTACTGACAGTATTAACAGAAATACTTTTTTTCCTGATGTGATTCTGTATGAATCTTATTATAATAGGGCCATCTACTTTTCTTTGAGAGTGAGCTGGGTAGGATTACAAATGCTAGAAGCTGGGAACAGAGTTTAAACGAACTTAACCTCGGAAAGATGTTCCCACAGAATTAGGATGAAACTCAATAGGAATAAGTACTCTCAGGAACTGAAAAAAAAAAAAAAAATCCATGCAAATACATGATAAAGGGAATGAAAAGAAGCAGGGGACTGTGTGCAGATGACAGATGACCACAGATCAAAAACAAGGCTAGCAATGCAATTTTACATTGAGAAAAATGAAATAAACACAATCAGAGTACTGGTAGAGATAGTTATGCAAGTCCTTTGAACTCAAAATTGTTATACTTCTCAGGATGATTTATTTAGATCAAAGACAAAGATTTTTGGAGTCATATGTATTTTAACTCGGAAGAAGATGCAGAAATATTTTCTACTCTGACTTCATCAAACCATATCTCAAGTGTTGGGTTCCACTATGGGAGAACAACTAGGATATTAAGAGACAAGATTTTATTCCTGCTTTATGAGAAATGATGGCAAGAACTCATGATAGTTCACACAGAAAAGAAAGCCCCAGGAGTGTCATGAGGCCAACTTCAATTATCTGGAGAAGTCAATGTGTTCCAGTGGGGTCCAGCCTCCCAGTGTCCTCAAGGGATGGAACCTGAAGCTAGCTACGGGATAGATTTCAGCTCAATATATGAAAGCCTTCTAACAAACACAGATGATTGCAGACAGAATTAACTGGGGATGATGTTCCCACCACTGAATGTAGAGGGAAACAGACTAATGACAAATTGGAGGTGTTACAGAGGTGACTCAAGTATGGAGTACAAGCTTGGACTTTCCTGAACAATCTTAGCTGAGATTCTATAATTATAACTCTCTATGAAAAGACTTCACAGGTGTTAATTATCATCACTGAGACTCATAAAGCAGACTTCCTGGAAAGATGGCATAGTGCTCAAAAAATCAGTAACTTCCTTTCTGCCCCTCAAAATGAGCAAAAAGAAAAAAAGTAGAGAGAAAAAACTCATCTACATTAATAACAGCAAAGGACCTATCAACCAAAAGTAGTACAGAAGGACCAAACAGAGAGAACCTGCTGGACGCCTACACACAGCTCTTCTGCTTGTAAAAAAAGTACAGTGTTGAGGAAAGTGGCAAAGGTTCTCAAAGACTCCCTGGTATCGCCCAACTTGGAGGAACAAGTAACATCTCACTGGATCTCACACTCCTACCTATTCTAGCCATGAAAGGGCAAAGAGAAACTATACAGGCAACTGATTCCAGTTTTTCCCTCTGACCTGAATTACTAACTGGAAGGGTGGAGGGCTAAATGCAAGCCTACTTTGCAAAAGGGTTTAGGAATGCAGAGAAAAATACCCAAGAGATACACAGAACAAAAATCCCCAAAACAGTGAGGCACCATTCCGAATGATTTCTTATCAAAGTGGCTGGCTCATCCAAAAGAGGCACAGATGGAATTAGTTGTAAGATGCCACAAAATGAAGAAGGTCATAGACTGAAATGGCCACTGCCATAGAGCCCTCCCTCCCACTCTACTCAGACAACTGAATATCTGAATATAGAATACATACTGTCATCACGGAAAAAGACAAAAGACAAAAAAAAAAAAAGAATACATACTGTCATCTTCCAGCCCTCCAGCTCTAGTGCTAGGGCAAAGATACAAACAGACCCAAGACAAGTAGGGAAGAAAGTCAGTGAGATTCCACCCACACTATTTTTGGACAAATAGTAGGACCAGACAAAATCTGGACTATTCCTAAGCAAAAATGAAAACAAGGCACAGAACAGGCAAAACGAAAATGAAGAGAATGGTTTGGAAGATTTACTCTGGAAAACAGAAGGAAAAAATAGACTATAATTGTTTTCTACCATATCAAGAAAATTTAAGAAACTGTGGACTGTTGAAACAGGAGATTAAAAATAGAATAAGGGGAAATGAAAAGGATCAGAGCTAAGAAGGAAATAAGGAGAAAAAACAGTGATACTGCAGAACTTGAAAATAAATTTGAAGCATCAAAAAGATATAGCAGGTACTTAACTCATTCAACACCTGGTTAGTGGACTTGACATTTATATGCCAAACACCACGAAATCAGTGTTGCAGAAAAGAGTTTGAGCAAATCACACAAGGAAAAGAAAGGAAAGATGAACCGATGAGAGGGAAGTTGACAGCTTTGGTAGAGAAACAACAGAAATCCAATTAAGAATGGTGGTGTGTCTAAAGAAGAAAAAAAATCCTGTGGAACAGAAAAAGTATTCAATGATAATTTGGGGGAAATTCTAAAAATGAAAAAAAATATATACAGATGAAATGGGTTCAGAGTGTTTCAGAATAAATAACGAATATAAAACACTGAAGCATAACCTGGTGTAGCTGTTAAGTTTCCATGTTATGGGAACAAACATACAAACATCCAAGCAGAAAAAGCAAATCACAAAGAATCAATATTCAGGCTGACTGCAGACTTCTCATCAGATTTAGATGTCAGGAAACAATGGAACAATAGTTACCATATGGCAAGCTATGTGGGTAGAAAAAAAGGTATACTCCAAGAATTCTATACCTGTGCATGTCGTCATTAATATGTGAATGCCACAGAAAGGCATTTTCAAATACACAAGAATTCAGGAAATATATTATCCATCTGTAAAAAATCTATCTGAAGGTATAATCTTGCCAACTCATAGGTGAATAAAAATAAATAAAAGCATACAATTAAAGAAACTGAGAGAAGAAATATCAAGTAATAAGCATTTATTTAAACACAGAATTAAGGCTAAATATGTGTTTTAATTGCAGACACTCTAACATGCTTATGTATATACACATACATATACACATTGAAATTTCTGAAATAAAACTGAATAATAAATAAGCAATATATAACAAAATACTTAGATGAGGTTCTTAGGGCTTAACTGGAAATGATTCCCTGTTATCATCCCAGGTATTCAATATAACAACAAAGAATGAAGAGTTTTAAAAAGTGTGAAAATAAATTAACTCTATGTATGAAATTTGAGAAACTACAGAGATCATTATTGAAATGTTAAACATCACATGGGCTGCAAGATCAAATGTTAACTTTATGCCAGCAAAGATGGACAGAGAACACTGAAGAAAGGCAGTACAAGTGGAAAGAAGAGCAAACCACTACAGGATTAAGAGAACAGATCCATCTGAATAGTCAGGAAGCCATAATCAAGGGTAAGAGCAGAACAGAGGAAATGTAGATTAAAAGGATGAACACAGAAATGATCTTGAATACCAGGTACACTTCTCATTCCATCTGACACAGATAACCTTATTATACTCAAACTAAGATAACTTCAGTTTTCTCTACATTTAGCCTTTCAATAACCATCGATAATTACAGGAACAGACTTCAGAAAGATGCCATCAGCCATTGACAATTTTATGTTGTTCTTACAAGAGTTTTATCATTTGATATATTCAGTTTTGTCTCTGAGAAGACTGTTAAAGAAATAAAATATATGTATAAAATAAAATGTTAATGTTATTACTAACCACTAAGATTTAGAGAACTGTTCTAAGCCTAGCATTGCCAATTTGTTCCTACCAGAGGAACAAAAAAGTACATAACATTCAAATAAAGGCCGAGCCCGTGGCGCACTCGGGAGAGTGCGGCGCTGGGAGTGCAGCGACGCTCCCGCTGCGGGTTCGGATCCTATATAGGGATGACCGCTGTGCTCACTGGCTGAGCGCGGTACGGCTGGTCTCAAAAAGAACAAAAAAATAAAATAAAATAAAAGGGACTGTGCCATAGGCACCTGCCTCTTAAAAAAAAAAAAAAAAAAAAAAAATTCAAATAAACTACCAGGGAAAGCAGAGAATGAAGTAATATAGATCAGGGGTTGGCAAATTACAGCAGGAATGCCAAATCCAGCTTGCTGCCTGTTTTTGTAAACTTACCTTGTACCATATACAAAAATCAACTCAAACTGGATCAAACCTAAATGGAAGGCCTAAAACTACAAACTCTAACTAGAAAACAGAGGTAAATCCTTGTGACCTTAAGGTTAGTGATGGTTTGATATACAGCACCAAAGTAGAAGCAACAAAAGAAAAAGCAGATAAACACAATTAAAAACACAATTAAAAACATTTGTGCCCAGTACAATTTGGCATATAACCAAACCTGTCATATAATCTTAGTTCTACTGTTTTTCTGGGGTACATTTGTCCCAGGGCACTCTATCCTTCCATAAATAAAATGGTCGAATTTCTAGAAATATGCACGTTGCTAAAGCGGAAGCTAAAAGTGATTTAAAAACCTGATTTAAATAATAAATTGAGGCATTTATTAGTTATTTTTGTAAGCATATTGCTATTTTTGTTAGTACAGTTTGTAGGCAGTATAGAAAAAAAATAAAAACTTTATAACAGAAATCAATTCAATAAAATACAGATATATACAACAATGAGATACTTTTTTTGCCCATCAGATTGACATAATCCAATGATGGCTAAAATGGACCAAAACAGCCACTAACAAACTAGAGGTGGGAAAGTTGTGATATGTATCAAAATTTAAAATAAGCCTATCATATGGCTGATAATCCAGCTCTGAGGAATTTACCTGAAGGGGACAATCATACAAGTGTACAAAGATGTATCCCCTGCAATGTTCACTGTAGCACTGATTAAAAATTTTCTTAATAAAATCAAAGTAAGTATTCATCAATGGGGTCAGGTATAAATACTGGTATGCTGGTAAATATTTAACAACTAGTTCTCTCAGGGAGGGAAAAAAGCCCTGATTTGTAGTATCTGCCAATTTCGGTGGTGTAAATACTCCCACCAAGGCTGATTTCAAGCTACCAAAGTGAAGTCACTGAATGCAGAGTTGAGAAGAAATGTGTACAACTGGTTTTCATAAGCAGGTACAAGCTAGCTGCATCATGCCATTGTATGACTCAAAATACACTGGGACACAAAAAAGCTATGAATATGATGCAAAAGACTCAAATTAACATGGCAAAATATCTGTTACATATTGCTTAATGAAAAAAAAAAGCCAATTACATACAAAACAGCTCATGTTGTTATAACCTGCAATAGTGTGAACTTATTATATGTGTATTTTTTTCATTTTATAAGAAAAAGAATCATACAACAGTGATATGTAACACATTATATTCAATCTACTTTTGCCCATAACAATGGCAGTAAATCTGGCTTTCATAGAATATCTCAAGCAGATTAAGATTTTTATCTTAAAATACAGTAGCGAAAGATCAACTGATTTGTCTTGATAATTAAAAACGTCTGTATTGGGCCGGCCCAGTAGCTCACTCGGTAGAGTGCGGCGCTTGGGAGTGCAGCGGTGCTCCCGCCGAGGGTTCGGATCCCATATAGAGACCGGTCCGCTTACTGGTTGAGCGCAGTGCGGGCGCAACACCGAGGGTTGCGATCCCATTGCCGGTCACGGTACGGGCGCGACACCGAGGGTTGCGATCCCGTTACCAGTCACGAAAAAAGACAAAAAGGAAAAAAAAAAAGTCTGTATTAAATGATACAAAACAAAGAAAAAGAAAACAACAGACTGGGGTTAACTTATTCGCAGTAAATATGACAAAAGGCTAATTTTGTTTGTATGTTTGGAGTTCTTAAATAGGCAAAGAAAATGAAGAGACAACACACATAATAAGAAATTCAACTAGAAACAAACATACGGGAAAATGATCATTCTCACTAGTGATCAAATAAATGAAATCTTAAAATTACATGCCATTTTTTGCCTACTAATTACTGACACTCTCCTAATATGCTCATGATGTTGCAAACTGTATACAATCATTTCAGAATACGTTTTGGGTGTGTGTAATCAAGTCATAACATTTTTCATATCCTCTGACCTAGAAATAACATTTCTATGAATCCATTCCAACAAAACTGTTCATGTGTGCATGTGTGTGTGTTTTAAAAAGCTATCTCCACCAAGAACTTTTGCACAGCACTCTTTTTTGGGGGCATCTAGCCAGTATGGGGATCCAAACCCTTGAGCCTGGTGTTATAACATCGCTTTCTAACCAACTGAGCTAACTGGCCAGCCCTCAGCACTATTTTTCAAATGGAAACATTGGGAGAAACCTAATGATCAAAAAAGAGAGAATAAACATATTAACATACATCCTCTCACCAGAATGTTATACAGTTCTTTCAAATATGAATATAAAGTCTATATAGCCACATAGAAAGTGCTTACAACATAACGTTAAATTGTATATGATTACATCTATGCAAGAAACATAGAAAAATAAGACTGGAAAGGAATATTCAATTTAAAAAGATCATGGTTCTTCTGTTAGATTGGTACACTTTGGATAAATTTATAAATAAACTTTAAAAGTTTTTTTCAAACTTTGTGCAAATGACTATTGCATTATTTATAAAATTTCAAAATCACTGAAAAAAACAAGACATACAAAATAATGTAATTAAATAATACAGAATGAGCTGTCATTCTTTCAAAGGCTAACATGAAAACAACATAACGTATTTCTTAAGAATGAGAAATTCTTAAGTGGATGAAAATAAACATTTTTCTTAGTAAAACTTGGACTGTCTATTAAACACAGTAGTTTTTCTCATTGTTAACCTTTTTTTTTTTTTTTACTATTTTAGAAACAATCATACAACCAAAGAATATATATCTCAAGTGCTCTTCTTTATTTCATTCCAAAGAGAAAATAAAGTATAAATTCAGGCCACAGCATACTGCTTGAAGATATATAATATAAAGGAAGAATATCTGTAATAGAAAAAGTAAATCATTGTGTGACCCCATGATTCAGGACGAGGGATATACATTGTAATTTGAGTATCAATTCATAAATGGACTCCAGGGATTTGGAAAAACCCTAGAAAAGAACCTCTGCTCCCTTATAAGCATGGCCTAGGGTGGAAAGTCCTATTGAAAATGTGTTTCTCAAAGTACAGAGCTGGTGATTTTCATGAAAATATATTTGGGGTCAGATTTCTCTACAGAAATATTAATAAAGTCCTATAATTTCCTCCATTAAAATGCAACTCTTTGCCAAGAACTGTACGGATAAAAAAACACAAATTGTTTTTCAGAAACTGATAAAGTAATATATAGGTATCTTCTCCCACAGACGATAGAAAACGTATGGGCTCATCACTACAAGAGGTGGTATGTGCCCAAAATTCTTTAATCATTTCTCACATGCTTTGGATAACATCTTAGCTAGTGACCCAAGGCATAATAGGAGAAACTAGAATATTCAGAGGACTCCCATTCATTATTCCTTGAACACAGCAAAGACCTTCCACCTTCGGACTCCATGTCACAGCCAACCTCAGCTCCAAGAGGAGCCAGTACATGGTAATTCATTAGTTTTAGGACCATTAGGAAGTGATTGATAATGAAAATAGAGGTTGACTTCAAATATCTTTGTTTCAGCACTCCCTAGTTCTTCTCTCAAATTATTTAAAATTATTAAATTATTCAGAATATATTTGCCCACATTTTGAGTTGAGAAATCCTCCTACGTTGATGCTATCATGAACAAATGCAGCTCCATTTCAAATGTTGGCCGCAATTAGAAATAGACTTTAGGGGGCCAGCCCGGTGGCGCACTGCTACAGTGCGCCACTTGGGAGTGCGGCGACGCTCCCGCCGAGGGTTCGGATCCCACATACAGACCGGCCGCTCACTGGCTGAGCGAGGGGCGGGCGCGACACCGAGGGTTGTGATCCCGTTGCCGGTCCTGGTCCAGTGCGGGCGCGACACTGAGGGTTGCGATCCGTTGCCGGTCGCGAAAAAAGACAAAAAAAAGAAATAGACTTTAGGGACTTTAAAAATCTTCGAAATACTTGTAAGTCTCTTCCTAGCCTTGGATGTAATGGTCCACAATGTGAAGAGCAACAAGAGAATACACCCAATTGATAGATGCCTTTTCTCACCTAAAAACTGCAAAGTAATTTCTACATTACATGCCTCCACCTGAGTATGAATCTACCTCACGATATTGCTTATCTATCTATCGCCTGAGGCAACTGAAAGGCGCTTTACTGTAGGAGAAGCAAGCCAGGTGAAAGTAGATTTCCTGGACAAGGATGTCTCAACAGACATTCTCATAACCTATCACCAGATTAGCAGAGTTCTCAAAACAGTAATAGCTGCATATCTATCACGTGAAACAGCTGAGAGAAAAATTAACACGGAGGAGTCATGTTGCAGTCAAATTTTTTTAATGTCAGTGGTTTTTCCTCAGGAAACTGCTTTACCTGAGTTCTCTGCTTTATCTAACCACTTCTGGGAGCAACAGGACAGGAGGGAGTACCTGCAACACCAACTCCTCCCATCCTACTCAGGCTTCTATACCTGCCCATCTCTCAACCCACCATCTGGGAAAGGAAGGACACAATGCACGTGACAAAGAAGATGAAGAAATGTGGTAGGTGGGAGAGCTGGCCAAAGGAAGCAGAACCGGCCTGGCTCTTTCTGATTGAAGACACCAAGCCAAGGCAAGGGCACCTCTCCTTTGCTCTCCTCTCCCTTCCTCCAGAGCCTAATGAAGACACAACTGCACTACCCATAATGGTGACAACACCCTTTGCCATTCCAAGCCCCACAAGACTCCCCATTACTCTCCTTTGCTCTGGAGTGTCTCCTTTGCCCCGTGACTTTCTCCTTTGCCCCAGCATCTGTCCAACTCCAAATCTGAGATCAAGGTAAGGAAGCCTGATGCTGATAAGATAATGAGAAGGCTGTGGACCAGGAGGAAAGTGGGTCCCAGGAATGCCAGTTGCCTGACTGGCACCTCCAGTGGAATTAGGCTCTTGTTAACAGTGTTTCTCCAGGCCTCGGGTGAGAGTCCAGATATTCCTTCTATGGCCATAGAGCCCCTTCTCCAGAATGCAGACAAGGGACACAGGAAGATACTTTCTTAAGGTTTCTCTGAGTGTGGTCAGTCTAGCTAAGGACCGTTCAGAGGTCATAGCATTATAAATATTTTAAAACAAAAAAATTAAAAAATTCTTTACCTGTATCTATGCTATGGATGTTTCCATCATTATCTGTTTCTCTGGTTTCAATGAAAGTCCCAAGAAAACGTGGACACAGCGATGGAGGAGGAAATGACCAAATATGATCCAGCCAATGTTGAATTCTAAATCTTTCCTGGAAAGCCCTAATAAGCAAAGGGACCTATTAGCTCCGAATACAAAGCAGCTCCCAAATGTGCCCTGCTTAGGTGTATGAGGCCCTCCTGGCACCCAGATTCAGAGGGCCAACCAGCTGTCACCAAAAATGGCAGAGATATGCTTGGGCAGCAGAGATTATTTGTAGGCAAGTGAAAAGCAATGCTGAAAGCCCAACAGAGAAAAAAGAAACAAAAAAAGTAGTGAGTCAAGGAGGCTGCCTAAGGGTATCTCAGAAAAGACTTGGGCTTGAGCAGAGCTGAGCCTCTCTGGCTCCATCTCAGTGACTCCCAGGATACGGCCCTTCCTGCAGGAAGCAAGAGACCCATGCTGATATCACAGGAGGTTTCTGATACCATTCCCTGTGAAGACAGTGCAACTATCAGCAGAACGCCAGACAGCACAAGGGGAGACTTGCTGCTCTTCCCAGTGCTCCCCGCAGCTGGTGGGGCTGCCTGCAGGGCGCTCGGAGTGACTGCAGAGGGCAAAGAGAGAAGAGCCAGGCAGCTCAGAAGAGCCCGCCAGACCTGGCAGGGAGCTCAGAGCCCTCGTCCAGGGGTGAGTTTGGGCAAAAAGTAGCCAAGATGCCAAAGCTGCAAAGAAGCAGAAAAATTTCAAAGTC
Organism: Galeopterus variegatus; assembly: GCF_000696425.1. Taxonomy (NCBI): domain Eukaryota; kingdom Metazoa; phylum Chordata; class Mammalia; order Dermoptera; family Cynocephalidae; genus Galeopterus; species Galeopterus variegatus. The sequence goes on along the minus strand of NW_007726528.1, from coordinate 169,458 downwards.
GATCCTTAGAAATCATTTGGTTCAATCTCTTCATTCTATAGGTTTCTATAGAAAAAGCAAATGAACAACCAAACAAAATACCCTAAAGTTAGTTTTCTGAGGGAAAAAAAAAAATGGAGAGGTAGGGGAGGGATACTAGACCGCCTTTCGGTCACATGTGGTAGAAAAGATACTGAAAACTAATCCAAAATGCACAGTCATAAGGAGTGTTTAATTATTTAGAAAAATAAACATTCACAAAGCCAGTCTGCCATTGTTTTTAAATCATTGCATGCTTTATCATTTCTCAAAAATATATCACAAGAGTTAGAGAGACAAAAGAGTTAAACACTTAAGTATCCTGGCATTCTTTTAAGGGCAAACTCTGAACAAGAATTAAAGTCATCCTGTATTATTAGAACAAGGCACAGGAAATGGGTCATCTCTCTAGGACAAGAGGAAAGTTGCATTTGTCATCTGCAGAGAGAATGTATAATATAATGAAGGAGCTCTGCAAAGTGTAGGTCCTAAAATATCAGTTCACATGGCAAGAAAATATCACTGCATCTCTACCTTAAAAACAAACAAATTTACCTGAAATACCTACTTAAGCTGATTTGGTGCAAAGGAGCAAAGGCCGCAGCTCTTGTCATCCTCCCTAACTATCTGCATGGAAATACAATTAGAAAGACATGTCATTAAGGCTCTCCAGTAACTGAGATGAGGATGTTCAGGTCATTAAATGAGGAAGATGTGTGGTTACTCAACACATGACTACAGCCCCTTCTCTCCTTCCAGCAAATGCACTGCATCCTATTTTGAAACCCACTGGCCCATGATAGATTATCCAGCACTGGCTCACTAACTCTCTGCCTGTAATCATGAACCAATCTCAAGTCCCTGCCCTATGGAAAAGGAAGGAGAATTTTACATTTTTTTCAGTAACAACATATTTTGCTTTGCAGACCAGAGTAAGTATTACAAAAGAAAGTTAATCATCTCTCAAACAAACACTCATAAATCCCTTTCTTTTAATGTATCAAAGCACCCAACTTCCCCTCTCACCAGCTCATGGCCACATGACGTCTGACAGAAGCACTAATTTGGAAGTTCTCTAAATCTTAAGGAAATGTGCAGGCCAGAGATTCTGAGAAACCCCTCCTAGCATCTGTTTAAAGAAGGTATGAGGAGAGAGTAAATGGGTGGGTGGTATTCACATGGAAGGGTTTTTGGGAGGCCTGCATCTAATAATACTGAAAGACTGAAGAGATGGGTAGATCACTAAAGCATTTCTCCTTAGAAACAACCAGACAGCAGCAATCACCAGGAAATATACAGGAGTAGAAGATGCCACCAATCATCCTACTGCCCCTACAGCGAAAGGAAACATAGAAAAGAAACAATAAAAATGATGAAAAAGTGTTTTTAAAACATTAAAATGAAGTAAAATTCTTTTTTGATTTTCTAGCAAGTGATGGTGATCCAAAAAAAAAAAAAAAAATAGTCAAATTCTTGGAAGAGGCAATTAATTAATTCATGATTTCAGTTCTCCAAAGGGAAAAACACAAGGCTATCTATCAGAAATACACATGATTATGTTTCTAAACATCGCTATTCATTTCCCAGCAATAGAGCCAGAAAGTCTCACTCTACCCCTTTTCTTTAATTTGTGGATAGGGTTGCGATCCGTTGCCGGACACGGAAAAAGAAAAAAAAAAAAAAAAAATAGTCAAATTCTTGGAAGAGGCAATTAATTAATTCATGATTTCAGTTCTCCAAAGGGAAAAACACAAGGCTATCTATCAGAAATACACATGATTATGTTTCTAAACATCGCTATTCATTTCCCAGCAATAGAGCCAGAAAGTCTCACTCTACCCCTTTTCTTTAATTTGTGGATCAATTATTGTTCCCTTCTGTGAGGCTTCAGGAATATAATGGCATTAAAAACATTTTAGTTCCCAACCGCACCACAATCCATTACACACTTCCTTGAAACAACTACTGTACTTTGTTTCTAAAGCAGTCAAATTGTTCACAATCCAAGATTAATCCTGTAATAAAAGTGCATGGAATTTTCAAATTTCAAAGGACTTGTGTGTTTAACAGCTTTCCACTGGAACGGCTGGGATCAACTGCTATCGGCTTTTCAACCTGAAACAATATGAGAATGTTCACCTGAAACATTCTCCCTAGAGTATGAATGACAGGCAGGCAAGGAGGCAAAGACTATTCCATCCTTAAAACAGAATACCTGTGTCCCAGGTGGCCCACAAAACAGCAAAAAGGAGTGGAAAATGGAGAACACATGGATGATACCCATTAGAAGAAAGCAAGAAGTTTAAATTCACCTCTTCTGATTACTCTACTTTCTTCTGGGACTCCAGCTGTTCACCTGACCCCCATCCTCCTATGGCCACACACCCCCTAGTTACTAATAATAGAATCAGTGCAAATTGAGGGAGGCATTGTGCAGTGTTGAGATATACTACCTTTGTCTTCAAGGAGTTTCCAATCTAGTTAGAAACATAGGGCAATTGGTCATAAATAGTTTTTCACAGCTAAAGGTAAAAAATGATATCTCCAAGGAAAATAATATATATAAATTTAGGAATTCAAATTCTCAAGATCGTCTGCTTTCCCCAGTTGTGTAATCCCTGGAAAACTACCGCACCTTCAGATTATTTTTTCTTTTTCTCTGTATGAAAAGCCAATAGAAAAGCCAAAAGCAGGAAGGATAAAAGTGAAAAGGACATGTCAGTCAAGGATGTCGACTAGGAAACAACAAGAACTGTAAAAAATGCTAATAGTCTTTCCTGTTGGCAAATAAGAAATAAGGAGTGCCTCACATAGCATATTATTTTGCACACAGTGGGTGCTTAATATTTGTTTATTTGACCAGCATTTTGTACACAACTGTTTCTTCTTAAGGTCTGCCTAGTAAAAAAAAAAAAAAAAAAAAAAAAAATGGAAGAAATGTTTACTTTCTAAAAACTGACAAGTGCTTGTTGAATAAATGGATTTGAGATAGTCGCAATTTTATTTGTAAATAATACTGATTTTTTTCTTTAAAATTTAACCAAGAAGGTTTTTAACAAAATATTATGCACTGATTGCAGAAATTATGGCTAGATCGGAGTTCTCAGCATCACAATACAGATGTTTACTTTTGTTTGCAAAGCCCAGATTTACGATCATATAGGATTTATTAAATCATCTCGTCAGTATGTTTTAAGTCCTTTTTTTCTTATTAGATGAGAAGACAGCTCTTTACATATCAGTAATGTAACAAATCGAAGGTGATTGTTGAACAACTTCCTATAATTTTATTAGTACCAGATGTTCACACAAAATAGTGTTTGGGTCTGAGAATAGCTCTTTCTTTAATGTTACTCCACTCAGCAGAACAAGAGAAAACATTCGCTGTTTACTGTAGTAAGTTATTGCCACAGTTTTAATTACCAACAATCACACATTTTACCTTCTATTGCTATTTTGCACTTCCCTAAGATTAATTCTGCAGAGATCTTAACATTACTTAAAAGCCATTATAAATGTTTCCCTTTGAAAAATGTTACCACCTCCCCCTTCAACCAGGAAAATGGACTTTAAATTTGTTGCTACAAATACATGTATTTCCCTCAGCGCAATAACATTGAGTCTAGAGGAAACATATTCTCTCCACCTTCTTAGGGAGAAAGCAATCCTAACCTTCTTAAAATGGCTTCTCTCTTCCAAGATGTACCCTTTGACCTCCCTATTTTTCCTCTCCAACACCCAATCAAAATTTCCATTAATATCAATAGGTCAACAGAGTAACTCCCCTTAAAGAAAAATTAATATGAATGCTGGAATCAAAATCATCCTTGGAAAATATCATTAGTTTCTTTTCAAGTATAAGTTTGCCTGGATCATGAAGAAAAATCTGTTCTTTTTTTCTAAGTTTAGCATAGCACACAGCCTCACAACTGCAAAAGCTGTTTCAGCTCCTTAAAAATTCATCTGTAATAAAAAATCATAACTATATTTAATAGGCACTTCTGAAAATTGAACTTCAGCCATCTCTTATAAAGTGGAGCTGAGTTTTTTTTTGCTTTTAAATGAAAAAGAGGCTATCGAATTTATTTATAATAAACGAAATGGCTACTAAATTATTCTTCTGGTTCTCCCTTCTAAACTTCCTAAAAATATTTGGATAGATACACATGGAATAATTTCACTGTTCAGCAGTGTTTTAATTGTGCCAAAGTTCTCACAAGAAGAAACAACATGTAAGTACAGGATTGACAGTTATATGGCTAATCTAGACAATGAATCTACATAGCTCGATGCAAAAATCACACTCTAAAAGCGTTGTTACATAAAGCTACAGTTTTGATTTTTAGAAGGGACTCTCCCACTTCACAAACTATAAGCACTTTGTCCCCCTCCCCCGCAAAAAGGTAATGCATCCGAATAAATACCGATATTTAGAAACATATTCAACAACTGGAAGCTAGAAGTGCAGAAAAAAAAAATAAAACTAATTCGACCTTAAAGCAGCCTCATAAACACCATATTTTGGTATTTCCAGATAGATGCTACTATTAGGGCTGCTTGGAGGGATGCTTTCTTTCTATGGTTCTGAGCAGCCACCCTAGACAGACACTAACCTCTAGGAAAATTCCGGTAACCAACATACCCACTCTTCCTCCATCAACGTACTCATTCTTCCTTCAATAATCTCTAGAGAGTGGTACAGGGAAGAGTGCTTTTATCCAGATGTACATGAATGAACCCTCCACACAGTCTCAACCGGCCAGAGCATTCCCATCCAGGTCCCTTCTTGCTCTACAACTGCGTAGTTTTCAGTACAAACGCACACTCCTCATATTAAAAATGTTCTATCTGTTAATTCCTAACATTGTATATATAATCACTGGAGTTTTCCTCATGTCATTGTATAGTTAAATCACAAAAACCTGTCTGGTCATCATCTGTGCAGTAGAGAATAAAAAAATTCACTCTGATCAGTGTATCATGGAGGAAAATGTATGGCAAAAAAAGATACAGGGTTAAACTAGCTTCTGCATGATAAAAAGTAATCAAGATAAAAAACGATTTTTTTTCTTTCTTTAAACTTTCATACTTCAAACATGACTGTTACAATTCCCACATACACCCAGCACAAAATTGTAATATACTGGTCCAATATGTAATGTACCATCTTACATTAACACTTCCTATCGTGGGATGCATTTGTAATCAATTGGCTCAAAGAGTTACATACTATTTTTTAAAGATTATCACAATTTTATCTGCCACAGATAAAAACATTACATATCTCCATTTCTTCATAATTTATTCATTATTTGCTGGTCCCAATTTCTAGCCGGAGGGTCATAAATAAATTCATTCATTCAGCAAATACTTATTGAATCTATGAGTTAGATACTGTATTAGAAGCTGGTATTTAATAATGAACCAAACAGACAGAGTCCCTACCCTCATAAGCTGGCCATGCAGAATAGGAAGAAAATCCACAATCATATATGTAATTCAGTTCAGAAGACCAAGAACATATGTTCTTCCATTTTAGAGTAGCCTAAACCTTACCTGTTTTCAAGAGGTGGAATCCAATCAATAAAAAGTGTTTGCTAAATCTTCCTATTTGATGAGTAAGACCTAAAGTCTCAAAAACATGTGAAATAAGAACTGGTTAATAAAGGGAAAAAAATGTATCTTCTAGGAACTGAAAAAAATTTCAGGATGAAATATCTGTGACCTGAAGCAGGCATTCAGGGCCACTTGTTTTACACAGACTTAAAGATAAATTAATGTGAAATGTAGCATCTATGTACCACCAACAGAAATATTTAGTGAATATTCATGACTATTAATCAATTAAAAAAACTATGATACATTTTGTACCTAGAAAGTATATAAAAACATCAAGCAAGTTAGAATAAAGTAGGCTCTGTGTATCTATGTACCATACAAAGTTTTCTTTGATGTGTCAAAGAAGATAGACAGTAATATAAATGAATTCAGAGAATGGACAAGTGAACAAAAACAAGAAAAGAATTCAAAATTTAACATGATATTCTTATAGTGGTAGATTTCAGGGTTCATTTAAAAAAATAAAAATACACAAGTATTTTGAAATAAATTGGAAGACAATGGCATAATTGCTAAATATAAATCAAAATCACCCAAATTTTAATGCTACACTTTCACCTATTCAGGTAACCACTGTTTTCCTTTTCTAATTTCTCCATAATATTAATATATAAAAGTAAATAATTATATGAACAAATGTAAGGGTCCACACTTTTATCCCTGTCCAACAAATCCTTTTCCATTAAAATGGCGTTATGCCTTGAACTAAGATGGACTTTGAAAATAATTTTATGTTGAATTTACTTCAATATAAGGGTGATCCCTCCATTTAAACAAACTCGTTAAAAATATCAGTAGAATTATGAACTGTGAAAGGATACATTTTGTAACCTCCTCTAGAAAGAATTCGTTTAAATGAAGGAAGGAACTGGAAAATTCAGTCTACTCATCAAGCAGCACATCAGGACTTCCTCAAACAGAACCTCTCCCCAACACCTTCCCTTGTTCAAAGCAATCCTCATTTCCCTCCTAGACTCAAAAACCAGCAAAACCACATACCCATACACACACACACACACAGAGGCATGCACCAGCACAAATCTAAACTTAGTATATATCATCGCTATATAAGTAATGAAGGTATTGCAGTAGTTATGCTACAAAAGCAACATACCTAGAACATGAAGTGGTAGTAATTCTTATATGATGCCCAGCAATCATGTTTCTGACAAAAAGCTGTACAATTTTTAAATATTACTCATGAATATAGGTGTTAAATTAATGTCATATTTTTCTACCACTTCTAATAGGCCATATTTGGGGGACAGGTGGTGCTGTATTAAACCCTACCCAAATATCTAACAGGAGGAAAAAGAAGTTCTCACACTACCACTTTAGGAATAAAACTAGTTTGCTTTACATTTTTTTCCTAAGAAAATTATCTCCAAGTTCATTTTTTAAAGCACATAACACACTATGTAATTAAGCATCTATATAAGTGTATCTCCCTCTTAGACATTCAAATGTAGGCCCTTTAACAACCCCCCTGGTCACTAACTCATAGCTGCTGGAAACCCCTGAGCTGTCCGTCACATTTCAGGCAAATATGGTTAGCTGAAGAGACCTCACACGCCCAGTTCACAGCTAAACAGAAACAAATAAATACTGTAAACTGGGCAAAATAAAAGAACACTAGTTCTCAAAAGAAGTCTCTCTTAAACACATGCTTTTCCCTTTATTTGTGCACTTTAACACTCTATACATTTCCCTTGACCGCTCTACTGTTTTCTCAACCTTGAGAATTCAGAAACATTTCAGCCATTACAAGTAGCCCAAAGTGAGAATTTTTAAAAAATGAAAAAAAAAAAAAGACCTTCACTCTCCAGTTGCAGTTTTCCAAACCTCGCCTAGTTTCATTCTCTTAAGCCCACCTCTTTCATCCAGCACTCTGCCTTCTGTTCTTTATAAACACATGCACATTTATCTAATGGGTTTCAAAATGAAGACATAAAGCGTGACACTTGAGTTAAACATTTGTAACTATGTGTGATCATTATATTTTGTTCCTGCTTGTAAATGATCCAGTACATAACAGTTCAGTCCCAAAGGCAACTGGTTCCTTGAGCCAGCAGATGGAATGCTTAAGATAAGAAAGAAAATGTATGCTTTTCAAACCTGAACTGACAATTTTCTTTTCTTACAGAAATGTTTAAGAAACGTATTTATTATACACGCCAATATCTAGAACACAAGTGCAGACATTTTTTCAAGCCTGTTACTGCAAAGCTGTTTGCTCTTCCTACCACAATAAGCTCAAGAGTTATGCCACCCTGGCTCGTATGTGAACCCTGTCGCTTGATTCCGAACATTCCCCAGAGATAATAATCAATAGAATTCATATTTGAGAAATGACATTTTTTTGCAAACAGTGTTAAAGCAGAATGTTGGGTTGTTTTTTTAGAGATGAGAGGGAAATTTTTGCTGTTCACTTTGCGTTTTCCTTCTAGCCCTTTTTCCAAAGACATTAAAACGCTGTTTGTTTTACACAAAAGGGTTCTATTTGTTTCCTTGAGAGTAATTGGGAGGCTGCACTGGTTTTCAGTAGTAACTATTGTGAATTCGGGCCTACATCTGGGTTGCCTCATTAAACAAAAGATACCCGTCGCTGTCAACAACCACACAGCACAACGCTCCCCTAGCCCTCATCTTTATTCCGAAAGGAACGGTGCAGAAAAGAACACGCCTGTCACCATCCACTAGCCGTGAAACTCTTCTGGGGTCCCTTCTTTCAGTGGTCTGGTGGCTAAAGAACAACACTTGTGTGACACATTTGGGCTTGCCCTCCCGCCCCACCCCCAATACCTAATCCCCCTTCCTTTGGAGGGCCAGCCACCAGGCTTCCTCCTCATCACTCTTTGGAGAATCCAGTGGCGAGTCTGCCCACCGTTCCACGTTTCCCCGCTGACCCCAAATTGCACTGGTGATGGATACACAGGCCACCCTACCGCACGCCATCCCCTAACGTGCCCTGGCCCCGCTCGCCACTCCACCACCCCGCCGGGCGCAGCGGCCACGACACTGGAAGATCAACCCTCTGCCCACCTCGCCACCCCCGCGCCTGCCCCCGAAGTGATCGATCTGCCATTCAGCAGATGCACAGTAGATAATGCACAGCCCCCGGGGACGCGAAAAGGCACCCGCTGAGGCACCGGGCGGGGCAACCCCGACTCCTGTGCGTGTGCGTGTGTCTGTGTCTGTGTGTGTGTGTCTATGTGTGTGGATGCACCGGGCAGAGCAGCCCCGACCCCTGTGCGTGTGTGTGTGTATGCGTGTGTCTGTGTTATGTCTGTGTGTGGATACACCGGGCAGGGCAGCCCCGACCCCTGTGCGTGTGTGTGCGTGTATGTGTCTGTGTGTGTGTGCGCGCGCGCGCGTGTATCTATGTGTGTGGATACACCGGGCAGGGCAGCCCCCGACCCCTGTGCGTGTGTGTGCGTATGTGTGTGGATACACCGGGCAGGGCGGCCCCGACCCCTGTGCGTGTGTGTGCGTATGTGTCTGTGTGTGTGGATGCACCGGACAGGGCAGCCCGACCCCTGTGCCTGTGTGTGT
>NW_007726528.1:158188-159185 GCF_000696425.1 Galeopterus variegatus | reverse complement strand
GCCCGCTCCCCGCTCCCCCGCCGCGCCCGTCGGCCCCGCGCCGCCGCGCTCCAGCCCGGGCTCTGTTTCCCGGCCTTATTTCTAGGACGCCATTCGGTTCGGCCGTGTCTCGCGTCACCTCTGACCCCGGGTCGCTCTTAGGAAATGAGACGCTCTCCACTGAGCGGTGCGGCTGGGGGACAGGAGAGTCGCCCCTGGTTCCCGGAGGGTAGCGGGGATTCATAGACGAAAGTGTCCCCCGGGAAGCTGGAGATCGAAACCTAAATCCTGAGCAGGAAAATGAAGCTGCCCGAGTTTCCAAGAGTCCCCTGATAGGTTCCAACTTTTCGTGCCATGGAGGTGGTTCTGTTTTCCTTTGTTTCTCACAAGGTTTCTTGTTTCTGAAAAGGCATTCGATTTTTAATAGCCAAGTAATCGAAGTTGCCTTTCAGACCGCGACTGAAATATGGATGACTTCTGGGAAAATGCAAAATAGTGGGGAATGAAATGGGGGAAACCAAGATCGTCCCAGCAAAATTTCATTCTAGTTTTTTAGTTTTTCTTTTTTGATTTGAGGCAGTTAACTTACAAATGTTGTTTGCATATTTTATTGTGGTATACTACTGATAAATAGAAAAAAAAATGCTCATTCAAGTTTTATTAGGTCTAATAGCTACAAGAGGTGAAGCTCAAATTACTTCCTGCCTTAATGGCACCTGAGATCTGAGTAAACTGTGTTTTATGAAGAGAATCTCTTTTTCACGTTTTGCATTTTCTCGAATGTCCATGGTACAACCTACTGACCCAGAGTGTAAAGTAAGGTCATGGCTGCTATTGCTATAGGTTAGGAATGCACATAGGGTTCCTGGACGACAGGTGTGTGACTTCTTTCACTTGCCATTATCTTTACCTCTTTACCCCCTCTCTCTCACACACACACTCTCTCTCTCTCTCTCTCTCTCTCTCTCTCTCTCTCTCACACACACACACACACACACACACCCACACACACACACAC
>NW_007726528.1:138553-158085 GCF_000696425.1 Galeopterus variegatus | reverse complement strand
ACACCCTCTCGCTCTCCCTCTCTCGCTCTCTCCCCCCCCCCACCCGCACCAGGACTTAGATCAAACAAATGGTCAAGACATAAAATTTATATTTTAGGTTCTCTTTTTAAAAGGATCTACGGCCTAGAAAATTATTAAATTTTACGTTGGCCAGGAGGGCAGCGAGGGCAAACCTCACCCCTTTTATATGAACACCTACAAAGGGCCACTAGACTTACTGTGAAATTAAATTTTAAAATTAAGTGACTAAAGAAATTAAAGATTGAAATTCAGTATGCAGAAATGTAAAATGACTTCAATTATAAGTTTGTATCCTCTAATATGTGTATATATATCAGTTTGGGGGAGACACAAAAACACTAGAAAAACAATTTTAAAAAAGTCAGAGCTTCAAGTTTGCTACCCAAGGATCCTCTGAAACTTTTGAAACTGTCTTTTGAAATGTGCCATCAGGCTCTCAGGTAATATGTTTTGACTGAATGGACCTATTATTCAATGAAAGGAATTAAACTGTTTCAGCAGATTATAGATACAATCAAAATCTATTTTGTCATCTCTGTATCTCCAGCATCAGGGACACTCCCTCGTAGATATTTGAATGGATACAATAATCAGTAGGAGGATGTTTCAAAGCTTGGGAAAAATCAGGAAGTAAGGAGAAGTAACACTACAGTGATGAAGCCATATATGGGTGTCAAGAAGGAAACAAAAAGAAAATTCCAAGTCTGAGCCCAGATATGTCCAAAACACTTTAATGTTATTTGGAGAGCATTTGCCAAGTGACTATTCCTACAACCTAAGTCAAATAAGCAAAATCCATGCAGGAACTAATGACATTGTTGACCATGTCCTAGAAGCATATACTCAAAATATGCAACTAAACATGGATCATGTTACAAAATCCCAGTTCATTAAATCAACAAACATTTACTTATTGCCTACTATGTGTAAATAACTATGTAAAATTGTAGGAAGATACTAAGATGAATAAAATATGGTCCTTGCCCTCAATAGGCTTATAGTCTTAAGACGCAATGAGGCTATGAACAGCTATAATGAAAGACAAAATGAAATCAATTTGTATTAAAGTTGGGGTAAAAGTAACAATATGGTATAAAAAGGACAGAATATTTCATTCTGTTCAGGAAAACTGGAAAAGACTTTGCAGGAAAGGAGGCAGTTAGATGCAACTTAAAGAATGAATAGATTTTCAATAAATACCCACATGTCTACACTACTTAAAAATAAATCAGCAATTCCACATCACCCCAGACAGACAATGAGATGATAAATCATTTTGAGAATGCAAGGGCAATGACTAGATAGCTGAAAAGCAAACCACAAAAACCTAGGAGCATTGAACTCCAGAGAAAAATGGGAAGACTGTCACTTCCTCTATGGTATCCAGAGACAGACACCTACCCCCACAGTCATATCATCCCGTCCATGGGGACTGGAAAAGAACAACAGTAAAAGGCATAGTTCAGTCTCAAGAAGTGATTCTGCAGTCACAGAGTGAAAAGGCAGTTCTCTTCTAAAAGGACCTCCTGGAGAAGATAAAGCCTGTAGGGGTAATCCAGACTGCTGCAATATATGGCACTTCTCTTGTTCCCAGAGTCACTTAGCACAGCTGCTTCATAGTGTGCACCATACCGCTGTAACTATTTCTCTGTCTTTCTCTTTCTCCTCTCTCAATTAGGAGCTGCTTGACAGCAGGGATTTTGTGTTTAATAGCTGTTTTTAGGGCACCCAAAAGAGTGCCTAGTCTAGGACAGGTACTCAGTAAGTGGTGAATAAACAAAAGAATGCCACCATTGACACACACTTACAGAATGCTCTCCCAGGCAGTGTATTATGCCAGATGCCTGAGGCACGCAAAGCCCTTAAAGGCTTTATAATCTATTTAGGCAGACAGTCCGCATGCATAAGAGCATAAACAATACAAAGTGAGAAGCATTCGCTGCTAACTACAGCATAGAGAATGGATTGCTAGCAGAATTCAGGAGGAGCAGTTATCCAAGTCACCATTCAAATCAACCCAAAGGAGTTTGGGTAGGCACATGGTGGTTACCCAGAAGACCAATTAGAAATCAGCCTGATGCACTGCAGATCCTACAAGAGCTGGGAAAGAGCTGTTCTGTGCAGAGATTGCTGGCACAGCGATCTGGCCGTGGGACAAAGTGCACTTACCCATGAGGAAAGAGAGGCAAGCCCAGGGACTCAGAGAGCTGCAAATGGCGCCACCTAGAGGGAAGATTTTATAACAGCAGAAAGATTATGCTTCTTAAACACGGAAGGGTTTCAGTGCGAACATGCTGAAGATGAAAAACCAGGCCTGAAGCACAGTGCTTCCTTCTGAAAGAGAAATACCCACATTACGAATTCACCTAATAGATATTCTAGATGAATCAAAGTACCTCAGTGACATTTTTCCTTTACCATGCTCAGAAAATGCATTCATGTGATCCTTTGACTCCAATCAAATGTATCTGTTTTGTGCTCATCTAAGATTAGCGTTATCATGGGAAGCATTGTACGTCACAGTCTGAAGGCCACCAAAGTCCCACTAGACTGGAAGGCCCTAAAAGGCTGGCCAGACAGGAGCTGTTTTTAAGCTGAGTAGAACGGTGTTTCAGCCAGAGAAGCTGATGTTTGATGAATGAATGAGCAAATGAATGAATGTGTACTAAAATCAAATAGTAAGATATCAGGTCACCGCAAATCATGATCCAAATCCTTTTGGGGTCCAAATGATCAAGGCTGACTTAGCCAGTTCAAGAGTTTCCTTCTTGCCCTGGAGTTAGTACAGTTGGACTCACCTATCCCCCAAGACTTTCTGGCTTTGCTGAATTCAAACCTAAAACCAAGGGGGCAGTCAGGAAGTCTCTGGCCTGTGGAAGTGTTGCTTTTGACTCAACAGTGCTATTGAAAATTTTAAATTGGGTCTGGCCAATTAGCTCAGTTGGTTAGAGTGTGGTGTTGTAACATCAAGGTCAAGGGTTTGTATCCCCATACCCGCCACCCCCCGCCAAAAACAAACAAACAAACAAAAACAAAAACCAAAAAAAAAAAAAAAAAAAAAGAAAAGAAAAGAAAAGAAAGAAAAAAGAAGAAAAGAAAATTTTAAATTAGCTGCCAGAATTTAAACATCAAGAAGTCCCCCCCCCCAAAAAAAAAAAAAAAAAAAAAAAAAAAAACCAAAAAAAAAAAAAAAAAAAAAAGAAAAGAAAAGAAAAGAAAGAAAAAAGAAGAAAAGAAAATTTTAAATTAGCTGCCAGAATTTAAACATCAAGAAGTCCACATAAAAATCTGGACTTCTGTTCTTGATCAAGATCTGGCAACCCCAGGCCTGTATTCTCAGAAGGCAGCACTTCTGACCAGCCTAATTGACTCCATTTATGCATCAACTGTACCAATTTATACTCCCCATTTAGTAATATGTCATACCTGTTGATGGAGTTTAGATGTGTTGTCCCCTCCAAAACTCATGTGGAAATTTGATCTCCAATGTGGCAGTATTGGAAACTGATTGAGTCATGGGGGCGGATCCCTCATGAATGGATTAAAGCTCTCCCTGGGGGAGGGGGATCAATGAGTGAGCTCCTGCTCTATTAGTTCCCACAAGAGCTAATTGTTTAAAAGACCCTGGCACCTCCTCTCTCTCTTGCTGACTGTCGCCATGTGATCTGCTTGTATCCGCCGTCTCCCTGCCGCTTTTCCGCCATGAGGAGAAGCAGCCTGAGGCCCGTGCCAGATGCAGCTGTCCCAGATTCGTGAGCCAAATAAACCTCTGTTCTTTATAAATTACCCAGTCTCCAGTATTTCTGTTATAGCAACACAAAATGGACTAAAACACCTGTGTACACTGGAGGTGAGCCCCTGGCCTAAGACAGTTAGCAGGAAGAAGACTGAATTTTAGAATTAATCGTGTCAGGTTGATGAAGGAAATTGATTTATTTTCCGTTTTCTGTTTTCATGTTTCTAAATCAAATAATCGTTTTTCCCATTATACTCCTCTCCTTTTGATGATTTCTCATGTAAAGCTCAATAACGCCAAGACTTTTGTCTGTTTTGTTCACTCGTGAATCCAGCACCTAGAACAGTACCTAGGGTGTAATAGATGCTTAATAACATTTTCTGTATGAATGAAAATGAGATCTTTCAATAAAAAATGCTACATAATGGCCACATGGCAATCTACCTCTTTTATTTATTTATTTTCCTTAGCCAGATGGTACCCACCAAAGCTTGGCTCCCTCAGTAAAATGTTCTTCAGCACTGTGCTCCAATATCTTGACCCAAATAAGTTCACCAAGGAAATTGAGCCGTCACTAGGGTATCAAGAAAGCTGGGGATCCAAGATTTTTGTTCAAAATCCAGATGGGAACATATTAATTCCACCTCAACCAACTTTATAGGACAGTTGATATTCCCGTCACTAATTCGTTTCCAATCATGTGCTTGTTGTACATTGAAGAGCATGACATCATATATAGTCAAAGCTGTTAATTTCTCAGTGTGTAATAAATTAATAAAATATAGCACATGTTGATAAAAAACATAAGTCATTGAAGCGCCTGTTGTTCTGCCTTCTCAATGACTGAAATGGTCTTAGTTAATCTTTCAATTAGTTACTATTCTTGTACCTATTTCATTTTGAATTTTATCAAGATGTAAGAAAGCTAATAGCTTTTTGATTTTAGATAAGTATGAAATATCCCTTCCTGACCACAAAATTAGATATAAAGGTATCACTCTTATTTTATTTTTTCTTTTCTATCTTACCTCTTAGGTAAGAAATCTACCAAAATCTACTTCAGCCACAAAATTTCCAAAGGCCCCTTTCAAATTTGTTAATGTACTTCCATCTTTCCATCTTTATACAAATTCTTAAGAGTTAATTTGGGTGAATACTTTTGACAATATGAAAAGGGGCCTAGAATCAGGTGAAATGAGTCAGTAAAAAAAATTTTTTTTTGGTTTAGGCTTCAATATGGCTTGGCCCAGAAGTGTTAGTGATCCTGCCTCTATTTAAAATTTTGATAATTTTTTCATCATGGTTTTTTGGCATTAATTTTGATTTTTAAAATATTGCATGAAAATATTAATCTTAATTATTGAGATTTGTGATGATTTCTTAAATTTTGTACCCAAGGCAGGTGCCTCCCCCTGTCCCAGCCCTGCTATAGAAGTGGTACATGAGTTGGCATACAAATAGAGAACTTGTCACTTCAGGGAAGGAATGAGCTATGGAGAGTTATCCATTCTTTTTATTTTTATTTTTTTTTTTTTTATTTTTTTTATTTTTGTCTTTTTCCGTGTCCGGCAACGGATCGCAACCCTCAGTGTTGCCCCCGTACCGGGCTGGGACCGGCAACGGGATTGCAAGCCTCGGCGTTGCTCCCGCGCCTCGCTCAGCCAGTGAGCGGGAGCCGGTCTGTACGTGGGATCCGAACCCTCGGACGGGAGCGCTGCCGCGCTTCCCAAGCGGCGTACTATCCAGTGCGCCACCGGGCCGGCCCAGAGTTATCCATTCTTGATAGCCTAAAATATATTTTTTTGCGGCCTGTGGAACTGGAACAAAAGAACTAGGTTGAAAAGCCATTGATTGTCCAAATGAAAACAGCAGAAGCTTCCACAGTCTCTCCAAAAATACATGGTATCAGGAAAACCAAACGAAAGAAAATGATGAGAAAAATGCAGAAAATATGTTTTTAGGCTCATTGTTTGGCTTACCTTAAGAAGCAAAGACCATAGGCTAAAGAGATCTTAAGAAGCCATGTGATCCAGGGAATGTCTTTAAATCCAGGAATCATTTCTTAATAAAGCCAACAGTAAAGCCAGTCTATGAGAGGGTAAAGTACTGATTAGGGCAGGGGCAACATGGAATCCCCATACCTCTTCCTCTTTCCTCTTCCTTCAGGCTATTTTCAAAACCTCTGAGCTAATCCAATTGCCACCTTTTACAGGGGGTCACTCACTCTCAGTTTTCTTTTCCTGATGCCCTTTCTTTAACTAAACTAGTCCTGGACGAAGTTATGTTTGTCTCTAGCTTTCCTGGCCTCAAAATTTGTACTCATCTTTTTTGAAAGGATCAATGTTTACTTAATCTTTTACCTATTCACAGGAAGCCCATAACCTACTGATAATAAACCACAGTGCCCTTGCAGGAGTGTTTGCATCTTCAATAAGATTAAAGCCTCAGGTTAAAACAGTGGTTCTGATCCCTAGAGGCACATTAGAACTTCTGGGGAGCCTTTAAATAATACTGGATGTTGGATTCTCACACCAGATATTTGGATTTAATTGGTCTGGGGTGGGGCAGAGTATATTTTTAGCATTTTTTCATGCCCCCAGGTATTCCAATGTGCAGGCAAGATTGAGAACAACTGAGTTACAGTAATAAAACTAATTATATGTACAGGCCTCAGCCAGTAGGTGGATAATGCAACCATAATTACCAACTCCAACTGGGAAGTAATGCCAGTCCTGTTTAGGACTGAGCTGGAGCTCCTATGAGGCTCAGTGCTCACCAGAGCCACGCTAGCTCCCTTCCCGCACCCTCTGTTCCCTTCATTATTTTCTTATGTTTCTTTTTTCTTTTTTTTTCCTTTTTGTCTTTTTTCGCGCCCGGCAACGGATCGCAACCCTCAGTGTCACGCCCGCACCAGACCGGGACCGGCAACGGGACTGCAACCCTCGGTGTTGCGCCCACACCTCGCTCAGCCAGTGAGTGGGAACCGGTCTGTATGTGGGATCCGAACCCTCGGCGGGAGCACCTCCGTGCTCCCAAGCGGCGCACTGTAGCAGTGCACCACCGGGCCGGCACTTACGTTTCTTTTTTCAATTGTACACAATAAGAAGTCTTCCTCCCACCCCTGACCCACCTCTCACCTCCCCAGAGGCAACCAGTATTACTAGTTTCTTTGGCAGACTTCCAGAAGTTACTGTGCATACAAAGACGTAAGTATCTCTTTTAGTTACTAGAAAGGTTGCATCCTAAAGAATCTGTTCTGCAATTTGCTTTTTCTACTCTCAGTATTTCAGAAATAGGTCCATATTGCGCACTCCTTGTTTTTGACACTGCGTAGTATTCTATTACAGATTTCCCAGTCTCTTACCCAGTCCATTGCTGATAGGTATTTGTTTGCAATATTGTGCTACTTCTATGATAAACATTTATGTATTTAGTTCTTTGCTCTTCCCATACATTTTTTTTCCATTTATTAAATATTCTTCAAAAATTATTTTAGTGCCTGCTTGGTGTTCCACTGCTTGAATTTATAATTGTCTGTCCAAACAATACTGTATTGGTAGACATTAATGTTGTTTCCAATTCTTTTCCATAATGAATGACACTGCAATGAACAATCCTTGTAAATAAATATGTGTGTATATCTCCATATCCTTGGGATAAATTCCACAGAGCAGAATTACTGGGTCAAAGGACATGCACTTTTTAAGTCTTTTGATATGCCGTGCCAAAGTGTTCTCCAGAAAGTTAGTAGCGATTTATACCCACCAGCAATATATAGAACGTCCTGTTTCCCCGTCTTTGCTAAAAAACAAGTGCTGATTTAAAACTTATGGATTTGTTTAGAGTCAAAATACTTGATTTTTTTCTAACTGTAATCTTGAGTTTTTCTTCATCATTGTAAACTACATTAAGGCTTTAATAATTTCAGAGATTTTTATAAACCTATGTGTCTATCTATAAGTCGTTATAACCACTATTTTAACTTAATAATAAATCATATATCTAAAGCTGAGCTTAAGAAGTTGAAAGTCACTTTATTTTAGTGAGTTCTAATAAAGCCCATAATTCAGTGAAAAATCTGCTTGATAGTACATCCGAAATTTTCCAGTCTTTTAACAGAAATCCACGGACCCCATAGTTTAGGTACATCTTGAGTTTGTTTTATACGTATTTTTGAAACTTTATTCTGCAGATGCTAAACACCCTTTTAACTCTTTGCATCTAGGGGTGTAGATTGCCCAAAGCAAATAAAAATTGTACTGGCCAAAACTTCCCTTTCATTCACAGGAAATCCAAGAGAAAGATCAGTTCATTTAGCTTCATGAGGATTAGACCTCAACAGTAACATTTTGTAGAGATCAAGGGAGGGATGTTACCAATTACTCAGGAAAAGAAAAAAAAAACTGCCCCCAAGGAAAGTATGGAATCCTATTTAATATCTACCTTGTCATGCCACAAGCTACATGATGTGCTTTTGCTACTGTACTTGTAGGGAAAATCTCCAAGTATAGTTCTTTTGAATTGACTTTTAAAACTGAGAGCCAGATTAGGTAAAGGGTAAAGTAATTTCCCAGGAACCCTGGACCATTCACTGCTTATATCTTTTTAAAGTCATCACACATCGTTTCTCTTGGACTCTGTGTCCTGCCAAGTGATTAATATCTGAAGGTCTAGAATCACTGAAATGCACCTAAACCATGGTTAGAATTTACCTGGAGCACATGCTTTGCAAAATTTTTTAGTAATGCCTGCCTGGAGAATTTTGAGGCATGTGGTAGAATGTCAGTGAGATGGCAGATTGCTCAGATGCCTGTTGTTAGCTCCAAAATGCCATCTAAGCCATGTAATTGTGCCAAAGGTATTTATTTCAGCATACATCTTTCTGCGGGGATGGGCACAAGGTTGCCAGTTCCACTAACTGCAATTCCAGGACTACAGCTTCTAAGCTTCTTCAAGGCAGAAGTAGCAAAAGAAAGGTTATCCAAGGATTCCACAATCAGTCTCTTCTCTTCTCCACGAGGAATAGCTCAATGCTGGATTGATCACGCAGGCTTGGTGCCCTGACTATATAGAAATAAACAGAATATTGGTAAAATGGCAGGAAAATAATTTGTGTCTACTCAGTGCATCATATTCAAATGATTTTAATGTTATTTATTCTCTAACCACATTAGTCAACTTAGTAAAATAGACATTTCTGGCAAAGGCTGCTGTTATGTCACTGAATGACTTAACCTTAGACTCTTTGACCTAACTAGAGAGACCACTCCTGACATGTTTTAGGTTTGGACATGATAAACACAGTAGTAGGATAGTAGGGGGAGGCAATCATGCTAGTTTGCCCATCCATGTCTGATAAGATAGATCCTGCTATAGGTTCTGTCCAAGGCAATTCAGTATTATACAATGTTCAAGGATTAAAGCCATAGGAGCTCACAATTCAAACAACTCCATTCATTCACTTACTCATTTTTATTCACACATGTATTTATTCAACTCCCAGTTTATAACAGGGCAGAACACAGAAAGAAGAAGCAGTCTGCAATTGGAAGGACTGAAGTCAGCATCAGCCAAGTTGACCACAGGGCCAGGCAGACAGGGCAGAGGAAGCCAAGGCCCAGACCTAGAGCCACTGAAGGACACTGGGTGTGCATTGCAGGAGCCCTCCCAGCTGTAGGACTGAGCATGAAGGCACAGCTGTGGATCAGATTTAGCATTCACTAGGCATAGCAGGAACTAGGACCATACAGGGCTGGAGGGAACAAGAGCCCAAATAAAGGTGGCATTGTTCTAGAAAATGGGAGGAGCCAGCTGTGTGGAATCCAGAAGGAGTGTTACTGAGTGATTAAGCAGGCAGGAGTTACTCGTAAGATCTGTCCATGGGATAAGCACAGGCTAGAGTTCAGAAGCAGGGACCCAGTCTGCGAGAACTGGAGGTGGCAAGAGTGAGACAAGGAAGCAGGGAAATGGGTCCGAGCCTGGGACCACACTTACAGAATGAGAATAAGTTCTGACTTGGGGCTCACATAAATGAATAAATGAGCTGGAGCACAAATTCCATTTAGAGGAAGATGTATCAGTTAAACTGGGCTAGGTTATGCCGCAGTAATAAACAACCCCTAAATTTAAATGGTTTAAAACAAAATTGTATTTCTTCCTCATGCTGCACGTCTATTGCATGTCAGCAGGAGGTCTCCAATCCCTGTGGTCCTCACTCTGGAATCCCAGGTTAAAGATCTGTACCATCTACAGTGTGGCAGTGGGAAAGAGAGGACTGGAGAGTCCAGCATCAGCACTTCAATGCTCTGGCTGGAAGGACTCACTCATTTCCACTCACATTTCATTGGCCAAAGCAGGTCTCACGGCCATGCCTAACTTCAAGGGACCATGTCACTGGAAGGAGGGGGGGAGTAGAACTCTCAACCAGCATTGGCAGTGGCTACCAGATAATGACCAATGCTAAGTTCCAAAGAGGAGCTACTATAAAGGGGAGAATATCCAAGATGTTTAACTACAGCTTACCTAGGGTCCAAACTTCTCTTTAAACTGGAATCTGCAGTGGGACTTAGGTTTCAGCAGACTGGGAGTCCTGTTCCAATGGAGAGCTTGACATGGAGGAGCATGGACATGGCGGGGCTGATTCTGCAGGATGGTGTAGTTAGAGAAGCTCCACAGCAGCTACACGTTGAGCTCATGATTGAATAGAACACATTCTAGTAGTGTCCAGGCTGTCAGGGTGGCCACCTTACCTGTTTCTCAAATTTGTACCTTTAGATGTTTATCTGCAAATTGACATTCCCAAAGTAGGGTTATCATAATTTAGTTCTCCTTGGGTAAATAAAAAGCATAAAGTGTGCATTCAATGTCAGCTGAATGACATTATGAGGCATGTTTTATCTCAGATACATTTGGGGAATTTTGTTTTAAGTAAGGTAAGTAAAGTACCACCCTGTTATCTCATCCTGGTGATGCTAACAAAATGAAGGAATCTTAGTTTCTGAAGGGGCTTCCTAGGCTCTTTCCAATTCCCAGGAATTTGTAGAACACTTATGCTCTTGGGACTGTGCAGGGTGCAGTTCCTGACTGTCAGCAATTATGACAGCAAGATGACAGGAGTAAGTAGGTGCTCACTTACCAAGGCATTTATTTCAAACATAGTTTGATGTTATGAAGGTTCAGAAAAATTCTGATTTCACATTGAGGTTAACAAGAAATAAGCTGTGTCTTTTATCTCTCTAATAAGCATTTCTAAATGAAGAGGATTCTAACTTAGATGTAGTTCACCTAATCTAAAGAGGAGAGAGAGGAACAATGAAGTAAATTCTGTGGAAATCATTTGTTTGATTATGGCACCTTGCAAATGTCACATCAGTGCAAACAGAAAGTGTAAGCCATAAACATTCTCCAACATGGATATGTTTTTGTTCATTAACAGTATACAGTCTACAAGTCAAGCTTCTTAATTGATTTGCAAAAGGTTAAGGTTATCAAAATGGGCTTCATGGTCAACACCACATTTATGTCTTGTATGGATTCTGGTGAGCTGCTTGACCTGAGTAAGCATGTGGTTCAATTTCTGTTTGTGTGGGATCATTTAAACAGCTGTGAGACCTGTAAGAAATGCTTTTGTATTTTAACAATGTGTGAGAAAATGAAGACCCCTGAAAATGTACTTAGATTCCTTACAATTTTTATTTTGCTTGCCAAAGTAAAAAATGTTCAACTTCCATTATAAATTCTCTCCTTTCAAAAGAGGATGTATAGATTATAAATAAAATAGATGACATTTATAGAAAATTTAAAACAATAAAAATATATGTCCAGGAAAACTTTTATGATTAATACCTTGCAAATCTTTGGAAGTCTTTAAAAGAGAAACAACATGCCCTCAGAGGCAGTGTTCTACCTGTTGGTGGTCAAGTCAATTAATTTGAGCAGAAGTAGAAATTCTTGTAAATTATAATTTACTTTGGTGACATTCAATCTTCATGTGACAAGTATTGTTCATACTAGAAAAATAACTGTGTCATCATTTAAGAAGATTCGAGCAGGGATTGAAAATGGTGATACAACCATCTCATAATAACTGCTGCAAAACTGAAGATAGCAAAATCTTGTCCTATGTGTGCTTACGTCGTCTTGTGCAATTCATTGAGAATGTAGTCATAGTTAGGAACCTCAGCAAGTTAAAAAGGCAGAAACTAACATTTTACCTTGCTCTCTACTTCAATGGCTCGGTAATTAGTAGAAAAAAGTACAATTTAAAAGATTGGAGATTTTTAAATACGGGCTAATCGTAGCCAAGAAATTCAAAATTGAATAGATTTAACAAATTAGTGCAATAAGGCTTTTCTTAGAAAATGTTATTATTTAAAGAGGATGGTTCTTGTTTCTCATATTCTCAGTTGAGGTTTTTAATTTCTTCCATTTCTGGTGCTTTTAGAAGGTGACTATTTAAATTTTGGTCTCCAGGTTGCTAGATATAACCTCCCCCCCTTTTATTTTCTCATGTTACACATTTCATCAATGAATTTTATTTGGTGGAGATTTATTTTTGTTTTTTAACTAATCATAAAGCATTGGTGATAGTGTGAAGAAATGGGCATGCTCTTATCTTATAAATTGGTGTCACTTTTCTGGAGAGAAATTTGACAACAGAAAAAGAAAAGCCTGAAAAAATGTACATACCCTTTGACCTAGTAATGACATTTCTAGAGATTTATTCGAAAGATGTAGTCAAGATGTGAACAAATATTTATTTATGGGGTTGTTTATCAAAGTTAAAATAGATTACACAAAATATGGAAACATTCCAAGACTGAAATACTAGAGAACTGGCTAAATACATTGCACTATATCCATATGATGGAATGTAAAGTAATGGTTAAAATCACACTGTGTAAAAAACATCTAATGATAGTAGAAAATGTAATGTCAAATAAAATACTTTGTTATATAAAAAAGCAGGTATCAAACAATGTGAACAGAATGATCCTCGTTATGTTTTCAAAAATTTTATATATATACACAATGAGAGCATGTGTGTGTTTGGAAGGCTGTGCACCAAAATATCGACAGCTGTATCTCTGGGAAGAGGAAATGTCAGTGACTTTACTTTATATTTTCAACTTTTATATATTTTTATAGCTTCAGGATGAACCTACTTTACTTGTGAAATTTGAAAAATACCCAAATATATCTTTAAAAATACATTTATTACATACACAACAATGTGAAAGCACTTAATGCCATTGAACTGTACACTTCAAAATAGCAAAAATGGTAAATGTTATGTATATTTTATCACAATAAAAAGATTCATTTGTTAGAAAATCTGGGTGACCTCTGGTTTGGCGATAATTTTTTAGATATAACACCAAAAGCACAATCCCTGAAAGAAAAAATTGGACTTTATTAAATCTAAAACTTTTAGTCTGAGCAAGACATTGTTGAGAGAATGAAAAAACAAGCCACCAACTGGAAGAAAATATTTACAAAACACGTATCTGATAAAGGACTGGAATACAAAGCATATTTTAAGAAAACTCTTAAAAGTTAACGATAAGGAAACAGACAGCTTGATTTAAAAATGGGCAAAAGATCTGAACAGACACCTTAACATGCGTACAGATGGCAAATAAGTATATGGAAAGATGCTCCACATCAGACGTCACCAGGAAAATGCAAATAAAAATGACGTGCCACCATACACCTATCTGAATGGCCAAAATCCAGAAACTGACAACACCAAGTGCTGGCCAGAGTGTGGAGCAACAGAAGCTCTCATTCATTGCTGCTGGGAATGCAAAATGGTCCAGCCACTTTGGAAGACAGTTTGGTAGTTTCTTACAAGACTAAAAATAGTTTTACCATATGATCCAGCAATGGCTCTCCTTGGTATTTATACAAATGAGTTGAAAAGCTACGTCAACACAAAAACCTGCCCAGGAATGTTTAAAGCAGCTTCATTCATAATTGCCAAAACTCAGGACCTACCAAGATGCCCTTCAACAGGTGAATGGATAAGCAAACTGTGGTACATTCGTACAATGGAATATTATTCACTGCTAAGAAGAATTGAGTTATCAAGCCATGAAAAGACATAAAGGAAATTTAAATGCATATTGTTAAGTAGAAGGAGCCATTCTGAAAAGGCTACATACTACGTGATTCCAACTACTGTAAATGACATTCTGTAAAAGGCAATACAATGGAGACGGCAAAAAGATCAGTGGCTGCCAGGGGTTTGGGGGAGAAAGGGAGAGAGGGAAAGATGAACATGTGGAGCACAGGGGATTTTTAGGGCAATGGAATTATTTTGTATGATACTGTAATGGTGGAAACATACATTTGTCAAAACCTGTAGAATATATAACACAGACAACGAACCCTAATGTAAACTATGGACTTTAACAATAATGTATCAATATTGGTTCATAAAAAAAATCAGAAAAATATGATATTAAAATTTTATTTATTTAGAAAAATGTATTTATTAACCAAAATAAAAGTCATTGTTTCCAGTCACAATTCTGCTTTTAAAATACTCATTTCCATAATTACTTCTTGGTTACTTAATGCTACATAGTAGTGTATGATGTCTAACAGCAACCTCTAGAAATTTTCAAGCAGATAATTTTCATATTACATGAGAGCGATTTGATCACTGATTCAGTAAGAATCCCAAGTTCCATCACTTTTACATTTTGATTAAATAATTTCACTATTTTAATAAATAATTTGTATAGAGTAGGGGATCTCATTTCTCAAGATTTTAATAAATGCTCCTATAGAAACAAGGGACAAAACACTTGCATGCATAAACCTTAGGAGTTTTGTCATTTGTGATGATAATACAGAATTAGGAAAAAGGAAAAATAAGATGCCAGTGATATTCACTTAACATAAATATATTTATTATTCTCTTTGAAGACACACTCAGGAGTAGTTTTTCCCACTTGGATGGGTCAGCTTGGAATATGTTGGGGCTTCAGTACTGGCCCCTGAGACCGAGAGGGACTTTTCTACCTAATGATAGAGGCAAATAGTATGAATAGCAGTGTCGGGAATGATGTGGCTAATTCAGTCTTAATTCAGACTTGTGTGCTCCAAGGGATCTGCTCAGGTAGAGAGAAGAACGTAATCAAAGGGGCCTCCTAGGAGCACTGTTACTCAAAGATACACAGGCTCAAGAGGCTTCTGAGTTTCAATAGAACATTATTCATCAGCTGGAAACATGAGAGTTGAAGTTCACTTTTGAGGAGAGGAAGCTGGACAGAGCTAGGTGCCTTAGATTAGATCGCACTAATGTTACCTTTATTTTTACACATTTCTCTTTTTCTGATGTTAAAATACTAATATAGTCCATAGAGTAAAACAGTGACTTGCATACTGTCATGAGAGCAATTATTCCCATTAGATGTCAGTCCTCAGGATTCAGCCTTGCCCAGAGCTATACATTTTGAAATGTCAGGTATGTTCTGTTATAAGTTGGCATGTCTTCCAACTTGCTGTTTGATGTTGCAATCAGGTAGTTGATGTTTTAGATCAGTAGAGATCAGTATTTAGATACACAAAGCTCTATCCTATAGGGCGTGCTGACATTGGCATGAAGCAGCTTGTTAAATCTGGCACTCTGTCGCACATTCGGCCTGCTAACAAGTACTGTATTGTACAAAGGGAAGACGCATCACATCTTAAATTATAGAATAGTAGAGCTGGAAGAGATATTAAATATCTAAGCTTGCACTCTGATTTTACATGTCTTCCCATAAAGACTCTAAAATCCTAGAGGGCAGGGACAATGTCTTAACTATTTCCACCTAATCAGTATGACCTGCTTCTTTATACTTGGTATGTACAATAATTTAGATTATTTACACTACAGGCCCCCTGAGAAGGAAACTTCTGTTTATTGCAAGCATGTCTTTGCTTCCCAAGTTGCTCGTGCTAAGACCAAGGACCTCAGAGGTGTAGTGCTTACTATGTCTAAGAGTCAATCTTGTTTACTATTGCCTCAAAAAGTAGAAAGAGAAAATTGGCCAGATCCCCAATGGGTCTTTTAATTGCCCAGTGGTGTCACTGTGGATACATGATGCACAAGTCACCATTTGTCACACTCACTTTGCCTAGTCCTCTGTGTGTTGGATGCAGGGGATGGGCCAGGCTCCTAATGTTGAAGCTCCTGTAGGAATGGACACTTTATACAGAAATAAAGGACCACTTCCCCACAAGATGTTCAGGAAATGTTCTAGTAGTAGCCAGATGTGTGCACAGAATTAGCTTCCACCAATCCCATCTATTTCTATCCTTATAATGATCTTTTATATCAGGGAGATTTTTGCCCTTTCTTGCATCTAGCTTTGGTTAGGACCATCCCATCCATTCCAATAATGCTTTTATAATTCTGAGTTTCCAAGAGAAGAAGTCTGACTCCTATTCTCCCTTTTCCCAGAAGGCTCCTTGGCTTCAGGACAATCTGCCCATCTCTCAGGCTACTTGTGGTACACAGCATTCTTTGCTCACAGTCCTTCGTTCCTTCCTTCCCTCACTATGTGAGGAGTACATCTCCAACTCCCAAAGATATTGTGCTTGGCATGTAATTTGTTTTGGCCAATGGAACAAGAGTAGTGGTGACAGTTTCGGCTCTGAGCTGAGGTCTTCCAGCCCATGCCAGCCCTCTAACACCTCTGCCACCCACTCGTAGGAAGGACATGTCCTATGTAGCTATTGCTTCTTTAGGCTAGGTATAGAATAAAAGACCAGCAGAGTAGACTTGAAACTGAGCTGTGGTCCAGAGCCAAGCCCAGCTAAACCAAATTCAGATCAATAGCCCCAGCAGAAGCTAACTGATACTCAAGATCGATGAGCAAGAAATAAATTGTTCTTATATGCCACCGAGATTTTTGGAGTTGTTTGTTATTCAACATGAATTCAGTAAGAGCTGATGAGTGCACTTCATACATCAGTGACTATGGGGAAAGAGGGCAAGGCACTTGGTGGGTTCCATCTGCTGGAAGCTTATTAGAGAGTCCTCTTGGGATCAATACCTGTGGATAGAAGTGAAGGAAGCAGAATTGGTTGCAGGGAGAAGTTGAAACTGAAATGCCAGCCTGACAACAGCCTCAGCTGACTCCATGGGAGCTCTGGAGATAAGATGAACTGTAGGTGATGTTCCATATTGTGCCAAATGACCAGTCATTGCGTGAGGGCTGCCCCAGAAAGGGTGTGACCTTGGGAAGGGTGGTTCTTTGCAGCAGATGCAGTCTCTGAAGGGGCTGGCAGCAGAACACAGACTGACAACAGCACTCTCAGAAGTGGGGCAATGAGTCTTTCCTTGGAAGGACTGGGCAGTGCCTCAGCATGTCCACCACAGCTCTCTCTGCCTACTGAGCTGCTGCCAGGGCCCTTGCTATGGCAGAATAGTTCTGGGTTACTCCTTCCAGTGACTGCATGTACACCTACATAAAAAAAGGGCTCATTCTGATGAATTTTCTTATAAGGATACAAAGCTGGTAAAATTTTTATTATTTTATAACTTGGACCAAAATTCCTCTTAGGAGGAAAATTATCATGGGAGAAATTCCATAATAATCTAAATGGAGTAAATTGTGAGACTGGGAGGGCTGGGGCCAAAGCAACAGAGGAGAAGGCAAAATTGCAGGGTGTGAGAAAAGGAGAGAAATTTGTTTTTAACTCTTGAGGAAGAGGGAACAGATAGGTGAGTACAGATTGAGGGCCCAAGCAGGTAGCAGAAAATGGGCACTCGAAGGGAAGGGACAATGACATGACCCTCGTGGTTGACTTCAGATGTTCACAAACGTCACCTACAAGGTGACTTGAGTTCCCATTGCTTGAAGCAAACTGTGAGCAGCTCTTTAAAAAATAATATTTCAACATACCAAGTGAATAGAAGTGTAGAGAACAATATTAAATACACATGTGCATGCACAACCCAGAATTAATAGCCATCAACATCTGGATTTTCTTCTGATCTTATAATTTTTTAATGCAGAAATTTTTACAGAGCTAGTGGGGGCCCCTTTGTTCTTCTTCCTGAACTTCCCCTTCCTGCCCGGAGGGAACCCCCGAGCTGGTCTTGGTAAATGTTCTTCTGCCCATAGCTTTACACGTTTACTACAAATGTATGATTTCATAAGCCTTATATAGTGCTGCTCTGTGTGTTTTAGCATTCGCAGAAATAGTATCATGCTGTATGTTCTGCAAGTTTCTTTTTTCTTTCAACTTTATGTTTTTAAGA
Organism: Galeopterus variegatus; assembly: GCF_000696425.1. Classification (NCBI taxonomy): domain Eukaryota; kingdom Metazoa; phylum Chordata; class Mammalia; order Dermoptera; family Cynocephalidae; genus Galeopterus; species Galeopterus variegatus. The sequence goes on along the minus strand of NW_007726528.1, from coordinate 140,068 downwards.
TACAGCCTTGTCCATATATGTACATCTATTTCATTCATTTTACCTTCTGCATAGTATTCCACGCATGATTAAACACCTGTTTATCTGGTCCTGTAATGATAAATAATTAAGTTGTTTCAATTTTTTTCTCTTACAACCAATTCTGCAGTGAACAACCTTACAGAATTTCTCTAGGGAGGATAACTTGAAGTGAAATTGCTGGATGCATGAATTACAGATGAAGAAACGAAGGCCTAGAGTTAAAGCGACCAACATAGCCATGTAACTAGTGACAAAGATATCTAAAATATGAGCATTTTCTGACCCCAAGCCTGTCCTGTAAATCCAATTAGAGGGAAATGTATTCAGTTTCCACTCCAATCCCAATTAAAAATCAAATGAGAATATCTTCAGATAACTGGTTGCTCTCCTATTAAGCATTTGTTCTCATAACAAGAATTATGAACATTTCATGTTAAACAGTAAGAATAAAAACAAATAAACTTTCTTCTTCAGGACAGACTTTGTGAGGCCTGCTTGGGCCAAGGTCTATCACATACCTCTCCCATCTGGGGTATATTTATTTATCATCTACAGTAGTCCCCCATTATCCACAGCTTTGCCTTCTGTGGTTTCAATTACTTGCAGTACAGTACAATAGGATATTTTGAGAGAGAGAGACCACATTCACATAAATTTTATTATAGTACGTTATTATAAATGTTCAATTTTGTTATTAGTTATTATTGTTAATCTCTTACTATGCCTAATTTATATATTAAACTTTATCATAGTTATATCATAGGTATGTGTGTATGGGGAAAAAACAGGAAAATACAGAATGCTCGGGGTCCTAAGGCAGAGAGCCACCCCCTCCACCCAGAAGCAGGCAAGGAGCATGCCCAAAACACCACTTCCACATAGGTGTCCTACCACAGCCACCACCATAGTCGTGGCTGCTGCAAAAGTGGCTCAATGCCACAGCAGTAGACACAGCCACCATGTAGGTGGTCCACCAGACACTTGACAGCATTGACACAAGGACAATCAAAAGTGGAGACCAGAAAAAGAAGAGGACATCTTTCTCCTCAAAGCCCACTCCAGAGTAATAGAAGAAACAGCTGCTCTACCAGATGACTGGACAGAGATACCAGAAATATGAAAACCCAAGAAAATATGATGCTGTCAAAAGAATACAGTAATTCTAAAATACCAGACCCTATGGAGCAGGAAACCCTTCAAATGACTGAGAAGGAATTCCAAGCAACAATCTTAAGGAAACTCACTGAGATATGAGAAGACTCAGACAACATAATGAAATAAGAAAGAAAATCCAAGATGTGAAGGAGGAAATTTACAAAGAGATTAATACCTCAAAAAAGAATGTAGCAGAACTTATGGAACTGAAAGTTTCACTCAACAAAATAAAAAACACAACTGATAGCTTAAGCAGCAGGCTACGACAAGCAGAAGAAAGAATTTCTGATCTTGAAGATGGTCTTTTCAAAATAATGCAGGTGGACCAAAAAAATTTTT